>NC_081429.1:37540249-37646289 GCF_949786415.1 Peromyscus eremicus | reverse complement strand
GGAGGGTCTCCAAGGCAACTGCATCAACCAACAAGCAACATGGAGCCTCTGGGAAGGACTTTTGGAAAGGGCTGAATTGCATCATCTTGCACATGGCGCTCCCAGTGGGAGGAAACAAAGGAATGACCAAGTCACGCTCTGGAGTCGCCAGCCACAACTGGCTTCTGCGGTGGGTCTGATCTCAGGGGTTCCCTGGCTTTCATCCAGTGCACCCCTGAAACCTCTAACCAACTTCCCCTACAGCAGTTCCTTAGCAGCGCACTTCCTCTCATCAACCCACCGTGGCTGCGGCCATGGCGGAGGCCAAGGCTCCCATCATACCCTACTCTGGCAAAGGCCAAGCAAGTGAGAGCAAAGGGCTCCATCTTCCTGTCCCCACTTCCTGTTTAGCCCACTACAAAGGCTGTCCATGTTAGCCTCACCCTGCCTCCTCCCCATCTTCTCTCCTCACAGCTGGGCCAAGGCATGGAATCTATTATTTCACTGCGCTGGCTTCCAGAATCCTAGAATACTGACTTCCCAGGTCCCAGGAGCCAAGGCCCAACCCTGAGAGCTGGATTCTAGGCCTAATTATTTTAAATTCTCATCTCTGCCTTCATTGTCCCCAGGACTAACTAAGGGGCTTAGGTCACATGAGCTTGGGACATGAACACACCTCTGGGACCCTTAGTCACAAGTGGAAGTGTGTACGTGTACACATGCATGTATAAATGCACACATGCAATGCCGGCCTTGAGGAACACAGCCAGGACAGCCCGGTGGGATTCACCCTTATATAGCCTGATTCTCCTCTCATCCTCTGCAGTGGGATCTGCACAGCCCAGGTGGTCCCCAGCCCTTAGTTTGGCACAGCCACAAATGGTTGCCATGGCCTACACTGCCCAGGAAGCCTCCCTGCTTAGTGTGAACAGCAAAGTGCTGCCTGGGGCAGAACCACTTCGCTCAGACATAGCCACTGTGGTGCACATGCACGTGCTCTGTGATGGAGGCTCTGGGGGCCTGCCAGGGGAGGGCAAGACCAGCGGCCAATGGTACAAGTTAGATACAGAAGGTAGAGGGCACACCAGATCTCCGTGTGTGCTTACTCAGAAGCAGCCCTGCCTACCTGCACAAGGAGACTAAAACGGACTGCATCCTGCTAGTCCCAAACTGCTCTGCTTAAATAAGCCCCTAACTTCAGAATGCCCTGATTTCCAAAAGAGAAAGAAAAAAAAAGAAGAAGAAGAGGGTGTGTCGGTCCTGAGTAAGGGCTGCTGGGAGAATCTACAGGGACTAAAGAGAGGAGGTGGGCTCTGGACATCTGGAGCCACACCAGACTCTGCCAGCAACTCTAGGCTCCCAGAACTCAGGCCTCCTCTGGCCTCAGCCCCCACTTCTCCTTCCTCCAACCGGGCCCTGCCCAGCTCGGGCCTCTGGGAAGGGTGGGCCAGGCCTAGCCCTGTTTCTGGGCTCATTCCTGGCAGAAACACTAGGAGGAAGCACACACTGCCACCACTTTTCTAATAACGTTGTGACAAAGGAGTAACTTTACAAAAGTTCTGGGGGTACGGAGTTGAGTTCAGCCCCAAGGTGAAAGGAAATGCATAAGAGCTGCCTTTGGTTATGGGCCCCCCCCCCCCCACGCTACCATCACCACCACCACCACCACCACCACCACCACCACCACCACCACCACCACCACAGTCTCTGGCAATCGCTCTGCTTTTTCAAGAGTGGCCACTACCTTGTTTGGGGACCCTGTGTTGTCTTTAGAAAAGGAGGTCTGTTTCCACGGGAGTCACCCTCTAGGAGGGGCAGAGAACATTCTTGCCCATCCTTTCCTGGCACTGCCTCCAGACCCAGGGCCATAGGACAGCATTGTGGACTGAGGCTGCTCCGCATGTGTGGCTGGCCACCCGTAGAGGACACAGACCTGCCCAAAGTGGACAGGCACTTGAGAGCAAGCGTAGTTGAGTTATTTCAGCTCCCCTCCTGTCACTGCCAGGATGGCACATGGGAGCATGCTCTAGCCGGAGGCAGGGGAGTGGACCAAATGATCTCCAAAGAGTGAGGGGACTGCAGTACAAAGTCTCCCCTTACAGAAGAGGAGAGACCCCCACAATCCACTCCCACAGGGCTGACCATTCCCAGAGAGTGGTCCATGGCACCGGCAGCCGGTCAGGGCACTCCGTCTCGGAACACAGTGTCTCACTGTTGTCCCCTTGGCAAGCCCAGAGCTAACCCAGAGTGCCTGGAGAGCTATGGTCCTTCTCTTCGGTCTCTTTCTATGAGAGGGAGCCTGACAGACACAGAAGAGAGGAGAGAAGAGAGCCTCATTGTTCCTCAGCCAAGTGGTGACTCTGGACACCAGCTGACAGCCAGGGCCAGAGAGAGAGGGAGAGAGGGAGAGAGAGAGAGAGAGAGAGAGAGAGAGAGAAGCCCTCTCACATCCCCAAAACTGCATGACCATCAAAAGGGGGCCTGCTGTCTGTGCAGACCTCCACTCAGGATTTCCTCAGTCTCCTGGACTGTTTTTCTCTCCAAGACTTTGTTTGCTACATGCACACAGGGAGAAGTGCTTTCTCACTCTCTCTCTCTCTCTCTCTCTCTCTCTCTCTCTCTCTCTCTCTCTCTCTCTCACACACACACACACACACACACACACACACACACACACACACACAGAGTGTATGTCTTAGCCCCACAGGAAGGCCACAGGACACCGCAGTGGTGTGGCCTTAGTGATCTGGTTGGTCCCTAACTTTCCCTACAGCAGGCTTTAGGGCCAGAGGAAGCTGAGTAGGAAAAGGGAAGCCATCAACGGCTCTGGAAGGCTCTCCCCACCAGGCTGCTGAGTACTGAGAAGTGGAGTGCTCTGATGGTAAGAAGGTGGCCTTTCTGCTCATATTGCCCCACAGTCAGCCTCTAAGGGCTGTTTCACCACATGGGGCCGGCTGGTACCCCATCTTCCCCACCGCTTTATGATGATAGGTGGTCACCATAGCCTGAGAGCTGCCACATACACCTAGGAGCAGTGTTGAGTCAGGCCCTGCCCTCACTGTCCCCAGGACAGCCCCCCTGTGCCTAGGGGGACAGCTCTCTGCCCAAAGTGCTGTATGGTTCCTAGACCTAATAACATGCATGTGCATGTGTGTCTATTTAGAGAGGTCAATATATAAATATACGCATCAATTTATAAATATATACACACACACAAACACACACACACACTTTCCACACACTTTAGCAAAGCACTGACCCTCTTTCAGAGTCACATGGATAAATCCTCAGAGTCACACAGTGTCACCACAGGCATCAACGCAGACCTCTCCCATGGACCCAGATACTTGTCCCCCCCACCCACCCCCACAGACCCAACTCTTCTTTCCAGCCTTCCGAATTCCAAAAGACTGGACTCCTCAGCTCCAGGTGGTCCGGCCGCATGCCCAGGGCTCCAGAAGTAAGGGGATCCAGGATGGAAGCCACCTGCTGGGCCAGGGCACTAGAAAGCCACGCGCGCGCGATCACACTAGCAGCTCCAGGGCAAGCCATGCCAGCTCCCCTCGGGACAGGTCCACTGCCCCATAACCTGAACAGACCCTGAGCCCAGCTTAACACTACAGTCCCCACTGGTGGGCCAAGAAAAAGGCAGAGGGGGAAGAACGGAGAGGGAGGGGACAATCTGACAGTGGACTGGGACAGAAGGGTCTATGGGACAACAGATACCACACCGCTATCAGGAGTGAAGGGACCCTCGGCCCGGAGGAGCTGCTTAAGGCTGTGGCACTGGAGAAGCCTGGGTACATGGTCTCCTCCCTGATACTGGCCGTCAGGCAGGAATGAGCAAAGGACAAGCATCTAGCAGCTTGCATGTCCCAGAGGCTAGGACACTAGCTGACATAGTCCTAGAATAAACTAACAGGAACTTAATGTAGGAGCAGCCCATCTGCAGAGTGCTGTAGCGCCGGGTGGGGCCATGTAGGCAAGGCAGGGCTTTCAGACTGGGAACGTGGGTTCTGAACAGTTGAGGCCCTCGTCCAAAGTCACAGATGGGCACAGGCTGGGGGTGGGCCACGGACCTTAGCATCAGAGGGGTACTGTGCAGCAGGGACAGGGCCACCTTTTACTGTCTGACATGTGGTGGTCTCAGGGCAAACACAGCCTGGCGCCTTCTGAGTCTTGGCCCTGAAGCCCAAACGATCCCACCTGGGGTGGTTGAGGGTAAGTGACTGGGACCCTCACTGGGCACCTCACTGGAAACACCAACATCTCCACAGGACACTCTGAAAGCTCCCCTAAATTACTTCCGACCCTGTGCCCAGCAGGCAAGGCCAAGCTAAAAGCATCAGGCCTCCAGCTAAGCAGAAGGGAGGGGAGGGCCTTGGAGAGGAGGGAGAGAAAGAGGGGTAGGAAAGCAGGGGGGGAGGGAGGAGGAGGAGAAAGGGAAGCTGGGAGGGAAAGGAAGAAGATGGTGAGGAAGGGTTGGAAGGCAGCTCTTGGTGAAGAGGGTGAAAGCTGAGGCAAGGGCCCAGAGCCACGAAGATGGACACTCGGAGCAACCCACCAGAGGCGGAGGCAGATCGGAGCCGGTGGAGAGGCGAGGGTCGGAAGCCGCCACTCTGCCTCAGGCCCTGCAGTCTGGCATTGTACACTGTCCACCCACACCCCAGGGGAGCCGGCAGGAAGGGGAGGCACCAGGCATAGAAAGCACCCCACCAATAGCACAGGGGACAGGTGGACGCGGAACACATTGAGAACGCGGGGACACGAGGCATTAAACAACAGGAAACAGAACAAAAACAAAGAAAAAGAAATCAGGGTTAGTCCTTGTTCTGACTCCAGGATAGAGCCACACACTGGAGGGAGATGGGGTGGGGAGGAGACGAAAAGACAGGGTGGTCCAGGGCCTTTGCTCCTCTGACGGGCAGGTGGCTTTCCTGCCCGCCTAACCCCAGTAGCAGCCCGGGGCCTGGAGACTTCAGTCCCATTAGCCTGCACTTTACAGTTAACCTAGGCCATCCAAGAGTCTCCCTTTCTCTCAGGGTCACCCACCCCTTCTGAACCCAGGATGGCTTACCAATCTGAGACCCAAGGTCACACCCCTTGCCTGTCTTAGTCCCTCATAGTTCAATCACATTAGCCCAAGCAATCCTCTCCCCATGGGGCTCCTCATTCTTTTAGTTGCTGCCCAAAGCCCCTGGGTACCACAAGTGGAGGCCTTGGGATAAACCTAGAGGATGCTGTAGAAGGCCCTGCTGCATCTCTCTGCCTTCACCTTATTGGTTAGCAAGCTGTCATTATATCTCAGGTTCTGCACCAGAGGCTGGTACTTCCCATGGGCCTGCTCGACTGCTCCCAGCCTTGCTCAACTCCAACCTCTTCCCTTAGTTACTGGCTGTCAGAATCTGACCCTCGCAGAAGCCTCACAGGCTTCTTACACTGGACTCCCTCTAAGCCAAGGTCTCGGGTCATCCAGGAACACCTCTATTATTTAGTTGTTCGGGACAAGGACCTATCTTTGTTCTTTTCCTCTTACATTCCACATCTAGTAAATCTTCCTGGCTGAACCTCCCAAACATTCCACCATCTTCCTCCCATCTTCCATGCCGATCGATAGCAACAGCCTCCGAATGGACCTCCCTCCTCCCATCTTGGCCATACAGATACTTTTAGAAGAAGCCAGGTGATGTCACCATTTGGACCAAATCCTTTCTAAGGCTTCTCAGAATACACACACCAAAACTCCAAGTTCTTAGGAGCACCTGCCAGACCAAATTTAAGCTGGCTCCATTCCCATTACCTCTTAGACCTCATGTGGGTCACTCTGCTCCAGCCATTCCAAGCACACTCCTGCCTCGGGGGCTTTGCACAGACCTCTCCAAATGATACGCCCCTCACTGCCCAGTGAAGTCTTTCCTCACCATGCCAAGCACCCACTCATCCTCCACTCCCCCCAAGGCACAACTCTGCTTTATCTCTACAGCATTTAACCTTCCGCCTAAAATATTATAACAGTTTAGAGGCCAATTCTGCCATGAGGGTAAAGGTTTTATTAGTTATCAACATTCTCCCAAATCCTAGACTACCAAACAGCCCAGATTAGAGCTGAATGATGAATGGGCCTTGAACACAGCCCCGTGTGCAGAATGAACTATCGAAGCTGTTTCTCAATCCACGCCCTAAAGCTTGCTGCCAGGATTCCAGTTCGTTGTCCTCCAGCCTCCTCAGTTTGGTGAAGCAGTATCTGAACTCTCTGATGAGCCTGAGTGCTCACCAGGTTCCCAGACTCCTTTTCTGCCCACCACTTTATTTCTCTCCTCTCTCTTCCTTCTCCCATCTTCAGCCCCTCTCCATCTCTACCTAAAAACACGCCCACGACGCTTACCATTAGTTTCCAATGCCTTGTTTCCCCACCTCAGCAACTACTCTGCCCCCCTTTATCATAAAACCACTCCAAAGAGTAGTTGGCAAGCTGTCCTCACTCCTCGTCCACTTCCTCCCCGATCGCTCAGGGTCTGGCTTCTGTCACCAGCACTCAACTGAAAATATGTCTTTGACAATCCCCAGTCTACCTCATTGGCCAGTTGCATGGGTTTCTCTCCCCACCCCCCACCCCATGATCCCACCCTTTCTCCTTCAACTCCTTTCCCATCTTGACTTTGAATGACACACTGTACCCGGCTCCTGTCACCACCCGAGAATACTGAGATCCTGCTACGCCTTTGTTTCCCTTGTGGCCATTTTCCTGAGTTTGTTCGTTCTCTCTCTCTCTCCCCTCTCTCTCTCTCTCTCTCTCTCTCTCTCTCTCTCTCTCTCTCTCTCTCTCTCTCTCTCTCTCCATGCCTATGACACAGACCTCCTCCAAGTTCACAGCATTAACCTCCACCTGTGGGAAAAGATTCTAGAATCTACAGCTTTCCAACCATACACCTCTACACCGGGGGAACCCCCATCGCCTCAGCAGACCCCTGCAACTCCATCTCCTATCACATCAGCCTCCTCTCCCTCACCCTGTGTTAAGGAGGCTACACTCTTCTGTTCACAAAGCCTTAGACCAGAGGTTCTCAACCTTCCTAATGCTGTAACCCTTTAATATAGTCCCTTATGTTGTATATAGTCCCTCATGTTGTGGTAACCCCCCAATCATAAAATTACTTTCATTGCTACTTCATAACTGCAATTTTGCTACTGTTACGAACCATAATGTAAATATCTGATGTGCAGGATATCTAATATGCAACTCCCGTGAAAGGGTCCTTCAACCCCCAAAAGGGTCACAACCCACAAGTTGAGAACCACTGCCTTAGACCGTCTTGAATACACCCCTCCCCACTGGTCCATCTGTAAGCACATTGGTTCTCATGGCATCATCTAGTCTCTTCCATGACTAAAGTCAGTACTCCAATCCAGGGCTCCACCACCAGGGCTATCTGATAAGCACCTAGCATCTTCCAGATCAAAGTCACTCCTGCTTTGCTGCCTTCCTGCTAGGCCCTACCAGACACACTTCCAGAAATACCATTCTGACCGTGGATCGTTCTCCTGACTAAACCACCTAATGATTTCTCACGTGACTGCTCAGCACATCCAACCGTCAAGGGCTGAAATTTAAGACCATCCCGAGACAGGACGGCAGCCGTCCTTCCTGCTCCGTAGCCACTCACTGTTCTGCAAAAATGCCTTACGCCTACTGAGAACCCACTCCACCCGAGCACCTCACTCACTTTCAAAACCACTATACTCATCATGGCTGAAGTGGACACCGCACTCCACTAGCTACCACCACCTCCCAACATCTCTAGACAGTAATGATCTCTTCTCCATCTCTCCCTCGTGGAATTGGTCCCACAGCTCTTATTACAAATAACTTCATCCTAAGAGTCTAGCTCTCTCCTAAACCTGACTCCCTTAAAGATAAGATACACATCTGTCTTCTGATAAAGACTGAAATCTCCACCTCTAGAAGCATCAGACACAGATCCATCTGATCCCAGAATCAGTAGCATGAGATACTTCACTTGGGCAGATCCCCTCCTCCAACTCAGACTTTTTTCTCCTTTTCTCATCTTATTGTCCTGGGTGGAATATCCGATCCAGTATTAGATGGCAGTGGTGACAGCGAATGTCTCTCTTCATTTCATTTGTACTACAGGTTTCTAGTTAAAGAAACTGCCACTACGTTCTCAGAACTTAACACTGAAACAAGACAGGAGGGGTGGGTGGGTCCAAATGGAATGAAGTAGGACACAGTACTGGGGCACAGAGACCAGCCAAGGAGGAAAATGGAGACCAGAGGAGGAAACTAGGGGAGACACCAGGTCAAGACAGCCTTTCCCTCGGATCTGAGCTTCCCAGGTAAGTCAATGGATTCTTACGCTCCAGCTTCTTGCAATAGAACATACAATAAGCAGAGAATGGCATTGCTAGAAGTCTGTTCACCCTGGCTCTCAGAATGCTCTATGCATTGGATCTTCCTGTGCCTTTCCCTGCACAAGCAACGGAGAGCCACAAAAAGGATGCTAAGGATACTGTGAAAGCAGAACCTTCCAACACAAGAAATTCTGTCCTTGACAGGGCATGGACCAAAGGGGGAATTTTATAGGCCTGGTGACCAGATAAAACTGTCCCCTTCGTGCAGCTCATCTTATTTCCTGGCTGAGTCACTTGTAGCTGATGGAGATTGGTAACAAGGTAAGGGAACAGAGACGTGGTGCCAACAATATTCTTACTCCTCCCTGTGACTTCATGGCAGCCGACACCAAAGCGGCAACAGGATATAGAAGTTGACAGTGAACCCTTCAGAAGCTGGGAGGAGAAAAAAACCTGAATGGAGACCCACTCCAAGACAGCCTTCCTCCCAGGCCATCCGCAAGCTAGAGGGCAGGGTTCCAGAGGGGAAGGAAATTCATCCTGCCCCAGCTGTCTACAAGTCCCCTGGATCTGCTCATCATTACACTGGGACGTCACTGTTCTCCAGCACCCCGCCACCACTCAATAAAACACAGGGAGGAGAATGACACACCGGGGAACTTGGGGGGCCCCTCCTCTTTCCAGAGTAAAGCGGGTAGGAGACAGTTCCAGCTGACAGGGGGCAAGAAGGTGGCTGCAGTCGGGTGTCCCATCTGGACCACCACACTGAGTACTTCGCCCCAGAGCTACAGGTCCAGGGCCTTGAGGCTCAGGTGAAGCAGGGAGAGCAGCCTGGAAGAGAAGTTCTCCAGGGAGCCGAGGCCCCAATGGCCACATTTTGTGTTTATTTTTGTTTTATTTTTGTTTTTGTTTTTCGAGACAGGGTTTCTCTAGAACTGTCTGGAACTACCCTGGAACTCCCTCTCTAGACCAGTCTGGCCTGGAACTCACAGAGATCCGCCTCTGCCTCCCAAGTGCTAGGATTAAAGGCATGTGCCACCACCACCTGGCCAACGGCCACTTTTTATGGTGTAAATACTTCCGCTATGGTCCACTGTAAGCTGCCAGTGAGTAGAACCAAGCGGGGGCTGGGGGGTCGTCTCTACTCTGAAGTTCAGGAGCAGAGTGTCCCCTCCCCCATATCCAGCCTTGAGCCCAACCCAAGAGCCAATGATCAGCTGAACTGCTTCCCCAAACCTACATCCATCCTTCCCAGGGAGGGCGTCTCCTCCTGCCTTGCAGCTGGCATGGTGACTCAGCTGCCCCTAAATTTAGGAGAAGGAGCAGAGGGCAGAGCCAGCTGCCTGGCTTCCACTTCTCCCAAAGATACCCCACCCCGTCAGCAGAGGGACTGGGCACAAGACTCACCTCACCACCACAGTCCCTGGGCCGCTCCTGTCTGGGCCTCACCTCACAACCAAGGCGGCCATTTTGTTGGGTGCAGGATTTCCCACCCATTTTGGCTGCCAGGGGAAGTATCACAAACTAGGGCTGTGGGTTAGGGTATCCCATGCTTATCTCCCCCAACATGGCTCTTTCCTGGCCTTTCCTCTCAGCAGGTTCCTCTGCAGATCTCTCTCTCTCTCTCTGGAGTCACCCATACCGGGTGGGTCTTAGCAAGAACTAACAGAACAGCGGGACTAGGAAGACCTTAGCCTCACAGGACGAGACTCCTGAAGCCCCCATCATGGTGAACATCAGACAGAACCCCACTGTTTCAGAGTACTCTCACAGGCCTCCTGGGATTCACTCCTGTTAGAGTGAATAACATCTAAACAACATCCAAATCCTCCCTCTAGCCTTCTACCACGGTCCCAAGGCCCTGAGCTGTGAGGACAGTGAACATTTTAACAGCTGCAGCCCCCACTCTGCTTAAAACATCTATCCCCTAAGTCACTGGCTCCAGGAAGCCTTCCCTGATTGACTTAGTTGGTGAGCTTTGTATTGGGACCTTGGTTCTGCTCTGTCACCGCACAATTTGTCCTCTGTCAGGATCATCTATGTACTTATTCCCTGACCAAACTGCAAATTAACAGAGGGCAGGCATGGAGAGACACTGATCTTCGAGTCCCAATGCCTGGCTTAGTGTCTAATAGATGATCTATATAGGAAGGGATGGCTGAGTGAACACTCCCAAGACCTCCCCAGGCTGAAACAGGTCTCTCATCTATGCTGTGCCTACCTCTCCCCCAACAGACCACAGAGACCAAACAGGGGAGGGGGGGGGAAATAAGGAGAGGTTTCCCAGGTCCCATGGTCTCCAAAGCTGTTACCTGCTACCCTGTGGGCTACCAGCCCTTCCAGGTTCAGCGGCTCTTCCTCTGGAGTTCGGGAGGGGTCTGAAGTAGTTTCCTTTGGTGGGAGCTGAGGCTGAGTGATGAGACCAGGGAGAGAGGCTGGGGGTTCCTGAGGCCCCGCAGAGCTATGGGGGCTTGGAAGGAAGGTGGAAGAGGCTGGACTCTTTGGACGGAAACTCTGGTTGGATCCAGCCGGGCGCAGCTGATAATCATAAGGTGAATAAGACCTGCCAGAAGAGACCAGCTCCGGGGTTCCCAGGGAATGCCCACTAGGGATATAGCCAGATCGGGACTGGGTCAGTGGGTGGGACTGGCGGGAAGAGCCCAAGAGGGGCTGAGAAGCAAGTGGGGAAGCCCCTGGCCAGGCCCCAGGAACACTCTGGGACTTATGAAGAGGGGCAGCCGCTGAAGCTGGTTCTAGATCCAGCATCAACATATTGAGGGCTTCAATGGACTGCTCGATCTCCTGCTGAGAGGCTGCCCTTGGGAACTCTGGCAGAGCAGGTATGGGGGTTTCTGCTGACAGCTGGGGGCTAGGCTTGCTGCTGGCAGGACTCTGCAGTGTGGCTCTCTCCTGCTGGCGGGGTGGTAGGAGAGTATGCTGCTGCTGCTGCTGCTGCTGCTGCTGCTGCTGCCATGAATTCAGCCCCCTCTGCACAGCCTCTCGGCTGCTGCCCCCACGAGCTGGAGCTTGGGGCAGCTGGGGCTCTACCTCTGGAAAGGACTGGGATCGGAACAGACCACTGGGGTCATAGCCACAGTGGGTGCTAGCCACTTGTTGTGACCAGGCTGGATGGGGTCCCTCACGCTGGTAGCCGGCTAAACCCTCCTGAGCAGAGTAGGAGGGCCGAATGGGGGCTGAGTGACTGCTGTGGACAGGCACCATCCGGCTGGCAGACTCATAGGGGTAGCCTCCACCATTGAGCATAGGTTCTGCGGAATAGGGCTTGTCCAGACCATTGGTCAGTGGGGACAGGGTCTCTGGGTATCCACCTTCGCTGGTGTTGGTGACCCCATCCAGGGAGGACAGCGTGCCCATGCTGCCCCCACTCTGCCCATCCTGGATGGGCAGCTCATCATCCAGAATGTCCGTCTCCCGCTCAGATGCCAGAGCCCCGCCGTTGACGTGAACCTGGGCTGGGACGATGTGGCGGCCAGGGGAGGACACAGTTGGGCCCCCGACTGGGTGGGACCTGAGTGGCTGAGCCCGGTACATGGCGCCTTGCTTCTCTCTGTCTACACCAAAGCCGCTTAGCAGGCGATCAAGCTCCTTCTTCTCCTGAGGACTCAGGGTCGCGGCGGCAGTGGCAGCCCCAGAAACAGGCTCATCGGTCTTGTCTGTCTTGGTGGAGGCTGTGGAATTGCCAGAGTCGCTGCTCACAGACAGTGTGTGTTCCACATGGTTGGGAGTGGCTGACAGGGCAGGCCGTGCAGCAGTGACAGGCACCGAACTGCCATTCAGGGAATCCTTCTTCTTCACTTTGGCATACAGGCTCCCGTCCAGAGGCCCTTGGGTGTGACCCACCACTTCTGCAAGGACAGCCAGGGAGACAGCAGACAGCAGATGTCAGCAAAAGGCAGTCACACTCATCAGTGATATCCCCCACCCCCACAAAAAAGAGCTAAAGGCTCCCATCCCCTGAACCCCAAACCCCTGAGGATAGCAAAGGGGAAGTACACCAGCTCCCCCGACCAAGCTTTTGGGGAAGAACCCTCAATGCACTCAGAGAGATACAGCATAAGATTGTGCAGACTGGCCCAGGCCAGTGTGCAGCTGTGGTCCATCACCAGCCTCCAAACCAGAGCATCACGAAGTACCCCATGGGCCTCAGCAACCTTCTTCTTAATATGAGGGTGAGAGGCTCGGGAGACGGTTCAATGGGGAAAGCACAAGAATGTGCAAGAATGCTGCACAAGAACGAGGAGCTGAGTTCAATCCCCAGCACTCACATTAAAAATAAAAAACCATAGATAAATCCCTGGGTCAACCAGTTTAGCCATATTGAATAGGCAAGCTACAGGTCCAGGTCCAGAGAAAGACCCTGTTTCAAATAATAAGGTAGAGAAAGATGGAGGTCAGGAAGAGACACTCAGTGTTAACCTCTTAACCTCTGGCCCCCATGTACACACACACACACACACACACACACACACACACACACACAAAATTAATAAAAAAATAAAATAAAATGAAGACAGTACAGAACCATGTTGAATCATATAAGACAACCCCTACTCACTGAACTCAAGACACTTGGCAGCTGAATGAGCCGACACCCTACAGTGATATCATGGGAGCCATGACTTCTGTGACCATGAACACCAATACTGAAAGGGGACATCCCGAGCCTACTCAGCCCTTACAGGACGCACTTCAGAAAGCTTCCACTGCTTTCAATTCCTAGGAGTCCTGCCCTAGGCTGGAGGCAGCAGGGCCAGGAGAAGAGGCATTACCTCAAACACAAGCATATAAGGTTTAAGTATGGAGACCCAGACCTCCCCTAAAGTCAACCTTCAAGCAGGGGAGCCAAGGAGAGTCCCAGAGGATTGGAGGTATAAATACATAGACCTCATCATTTCCTGCAATAGAGGGGATCTGGAGCATCCCAGGGGTGGCAGGTGACTGGGCAGGATCCATGCATGCTCAGTGCTAGGCTGGGCAAAGAGGCTGATGTCAAAGTTAAAGCTAAGACAAACCAGCCCTGGCCTTCCACACTGTCGTTTAGCTCAACACAAAGAACTTTCCAAAACAGTTCAGACAATGCCATTCTTCCCTCCCACTGTCACATTTCCAGAAGTTTCTCCATATTTCTCCCAGAGCACTGTTACATCCTCGTGGACCCCATCAACAGCAGGCCTAACTCAGGACATAGAAGCCTCTAAGGAAGGGAAGGAGAGCCGAGGTAGGAATGCAGGAGGCTCCCCCCAAACAAGCACTCAGATCCCTGCAGCTCCCCGAATGGAAAGGCTGGATGTCGGTGCTCCAGAAGTAACCATGCCAAACTCCTATGGAGTGAGGTAAAAGAGGGTTCGTGGGGTGCTAGGGCCAGGCCAGAGCACTAGCAGAAGCATCTTAGGTATGAAGTCATAGGGGTGTCCTTTTGTCTGCAGACAGTTCTGGGGACCCCCCCCCACAAAGAGCAACACTTTCTCTGATAGGAAAAAGTGAATGCTGAGTGGCTTGGGGCCAGAGGGCTGACTCAGAAACAAGGGCCACTCCTCCCCTGCCAGGGCAGTTCAATGACTTCACACCCTAAGGAGTCAGCAGCCCCCGCTCCAGCCTTCCCACCCCCACCCCTACCCCACACACATACCTCCTCTCCTAACGCTCCAACCCAGACCCTAGGTATCGGGGAGAAAAAGATACCTCCCAAAGGCTGCACCAACTCCAGCCTGGACAACACCCCACCACCACCACCACCCAGTCATACACAAAGCCAGACCCAAGAGCCCTGAGAAATACACATGCCATAGAAATCAGTCAGTCAGACACGAAGACGTGTCCACACCGAGTTCTCACAGAGGGCTCAGGGGGAAGCAGGGTCTGTTTACATATCCAAACACCAGTCACGGCTAGAAGGCAGGAACTGGGGACCAGTTTCCGTGTACCAGACATGTTACTAGGCACTTCACACATGCAGTATTGCTACCCCTGTTACTCAAGGAGGACTGTGCCTCCAGGAAAGATGGAGAAACAGAGGCACAGATAGGCAAAGGAATCCACTTTCAAATGTGTGGTATCTGTGGAAGCTCTCCGTGAGAACTAATGTACTTTAAAGACCAAGAAATCTGGATTCCACAACTTTTTTCTTACAGCACTTACACACACACACACACACACACACACACACACACACACACACACACACAGGGGTGGAGGGGAGAGAAAATAAACACACAAAAGGCAGGAATAATCCAAAATAAATATTTAAACTTAAAGCCACAAACACTTCAAAAAGTACAAGCGATCTTGCCATGCCCAAGAATTATCCCTCGGGCCCAAAGTGAGCCACTGAAAACAAACCCTCGTACAGAAGACTATGGCCAAAAACAAGTGATCGGACGACCACAAAACAGGAATGCCTCCAGCAGTGCTCCTGTGCACAAGGGCCCACATGCCACAGGCCACCACACGCCACTCAAGAGCTCTCAGAGACGCTGGCCAGACATGCTCCCCAGGGCCAGCCAGCTACAACTCTGGCCTCAGTTTCCACTGAGGCTTTAGGAGCTACACAAGCAACCAGCCCTAAGTGACACAGAGCTGCCTATTGAGCCTGACGGCCCTGGCTCTCAGGACTGTGGCCTGAGAGTGCCACCCGCCTACCTAGGGCCAGACTCCTAAACATTAAGGTGGGTCCTGCTGCCTCTCTGTCTTCCTTGCCCTTATCTCCAGAGGAGTAACGTATAGGACAGGAGGCTTGCCTCTGGCCCTGTCTCTCTGAAAACTGGCTCCCTGTTTAGTGGCTGCTTCTGGTGGGGACAAGTACCAAAACCAAGGACTGCCATCCACAGAGGTTTGTGAGGTCTCTGGAGGGTGGGTCCCTTGGGCCAGAGGGCAGGAAGAGTTGCCCTCCCTCCTCTGAGCCTAGGCAGCTGCAGACCCTCCGCACAGGGAACAGAACAGATGCCGTCGTCATATCCCTATATCTCCAGGCTCTCCACAGCTCCACCTGCCCTGCCCTACAGCTTCTTCTCACTCAGCTACAGCGGCCAGGAGAGCCACTGGTGATGATCCGATCCAGGCCATCCCAGAATCTACCCAGGAGCTGGTAAAAGAAGAGCATTCCCCAAGGCAGGCAGGAGCATGCCGGCTGATTCTCAGCACCTGACCTGGCCCCTCCCGGCTCCTCCTCTTCCCCCTCTTAGCCAGCCAGCCCTCACTCTGCATTGATTTCGAAAATGTCAATATTAAACTTGTCCTGCCATGTAACATATCTCGCGTGGGCTATTGTTCTCAGCAACGTCCGGAATGTCAACGGCCAAGCCACTGAATCTCAGGAAGAAAATCGAAGAGGTGTAAATTATTTAATTAAATACTGCTTGTGAAATACAAAGGCAAACATCTCTTGCTGTCCTCCGGGGGGTGTGGAAGGGGGGCCTAGCTGCTCCTGGCTGCTTAGGGCTGGCCACGGGGCCCCACCCTCCGAGCTACCACAGGAACCTTCATTGAGTAGCCCTCTACCTTGTAACAAGGGCAAAATCAAGGGCATGCAGACCTGCCCAGGCCCCAGCAAGGCTTCATCTGATGGCCCAGTGAGAAATACCCAACCTGTGGAGCACTCTCAACCTCCTCCTCTTAGGGACACCCAGGTCAGTACCTCCAGCGCCCCATGCCAGGGCGCACATTCTCTGGCTCCCTCTTCCCACCACAGTCACATTAAAACCTATTTAGCGGGACCACAAGAAGCCGGAACACAAGGCTGGTTTCAATCCATCAAAGCAGGAAGGGCAAAAGGGAAAGGTGGACACCAGAGAATAGGATAAAGTGGCAGGGAGAAGAGAGGGATCCGTGAGGGGCTGGGGGAGGGGGGATCTAAGGCTTATAGGCTGAGGAGTCACCGGACTCAGCTCATGCGAGGCCCAGCAACCAACACAAGCATGTCAAGTAAAGTCCCTAAAAAAAAGGAAGAAGGTCACGACTCAGAGAGGTCTGGCATAGAAGAAGGGTCTGGCTGGGACGGGTCATGGGTCCTGGCCAGGTGAGAACAGAATAGAAAGATTAGCAATACCAGACACCCAGATTGCTATCAATCCTGGGCAGCAAGCCCCCAGAGCAGGTTGGCTGGGCATCCTCTTCTGTCACAGGCTGCATCCTGTCCATTTTTCCAGGAAATTTGACAAGTCCACGGTGGACTCAAGGCCCCACTCACTTCATCTGACTATCTGCTCGTTCTAGCAGCCACTGGGAGAGGGACTCAGCGCAGGATGCTGTGTTTGGTTGCATGCACCAAGGGGCCCCTTGCTCCACCAGGGCAGGGATCCAGATGGGCGAGTCATAGTTTTGGAAAGATCTGAGGAAAATCCCCAGCTGACTTGGATGTGGACCCACGCGCTGGAGCTCCCTCCCAGCAGCACCCTGTGCGGAGGTATGCCAAGCACTAACAACAGTACCACCACAGGCCAGGACGCAGACGGGGCAAGGCGCGTCCATCTGACACATGGATGTGGAAGGTGGTAAGGTTAAGCGACTCTTTGGGAAGTGTTTGTTAATTCTAATGCTCAGGACTCTTGCAGGAATTATTAAGAATGCAGAGCCCAGGGCCCTTCTGAAGGATTCTCACTGGGAGGCCGGAGCTGGGGCTGGGTCTCAGCACTGTAAACATGCTATTTGTAGCTTTGGATCTGAGATTTGGATCCGAATGCGGAGCAGGGAGATGTTGCATGTTGAGACATCGGGACAGACAGCCCAGCCGTGGAGACGCTGAGATGCTGGTCTGACTGGCTCTGAGAAAGGCACCCCCCATCTTAGGAGAAATCCCAGAGGAGAAACCTAACCTGAGCAGCCAGCAGGCATGCATGGAAGAGTGAGTGATTTATGAGGGGTTTCAGCGCGGGACACTGAGTGATAAAAAGTCCTTTGGGTCCATGTCAAACAAATAACGATTCTTTGGAATACATCACCCAGAACAGCAATGACCACCCAATGGGCAAGGCTATCGATACAGTGCCAATGGGAAGAGGCACTGTGCCCACCCTGGACACTGGCAGTTTAGAGATAAATAAAGTATGCATTGGGGTAGGGAGGTCTCTGTGCTCCTTAAAAGTAATACTGGAGGCACGGTATGATAGTACAGGCCTCTAATCCCAGCACTCGGGTAGCTGAGGCAGGAGGATGGTGAGCTTGGGGCTAGTCTGGGCTACACATGAAGACAGTCTCAAGCAAAGAAAGCGACACTGGGAGATTAAAGCTGGTGTGTGACTGAGGGATAGATGAGCAGGAGTGAAAGGGGGGGGCTGGGTCAAGAGGCAGCTGGGACAGCAGCTGTGTTCCACCTTTCTCCACAGACTCTGAGGGCTGAGGCATGGAAGGGGTAGTATGTGGTAGCCAGCAGATGGGACTGGCAGTTACCAGGAGGGCCACCGAGATGTGGTTCTGAAGAGGACACAGAGGGAAAGCACGCCCCCCAACTCCATCCCCCACCCTCGGCATACCCTTCACTCAGAAAAACAGCTCCCACCTTAAAATGGCCGAGTCAGCTTGCATCAACCACTTAAACCACTTTGGAGCGGCTTCCAAGATGCATGTGAGGGTCTGGATGCTTACTCAAGGGTCTGCTGAGTGGCAGCATTCAAGAGCTAAGCCCCCCGGAGCAAGGCCGGGCACACCCAAGCATGCTATGTTCTCCCTCTCTCCATCCTCTGCTTTCTGTCTTCCAACCCTTACCCGAGGGTGAAGCCCAACCCTCCTGAAGGACACACCAGCTCTTTTATCATGCGGCCCTGCCTGGCTTTGGAAGTCTCTTCTTTACAGCCCTCAACGCCCCATACACAGTCTCCACTCTATTCTCACCAGGCTATTTCTGGGCTCTTCTCTCTGGCATGCAGTACATGCTGTTCCTCCTCCCAAAAGGCCCTTCCTCGCACTGCTCCTGAGACTCCCGATCCCACTGGCAAAAAACTTCTGTCTCCTCCTTCAGGCCTCCTTCTTTGGACCCTGACCTCGGAGAGGCCCCTGGAACTCATCTGCCCTGTGAATCCACCACACACCGAGCGACCATTACTGACAACTGTACCCATCTTCTCCAAGAATCCGAGGGTTTCCCGAGGGAAGGCCTCTAGCTTCTCTCTCTCTCTAGCCCTGGTGCCCAGAGAGTGCCGAACACCATATGGTCTATATGAATGGAGCCTCTCGGAGTTCAACGTAACCCCACAGGTTATCTCTGTGGAGAATACAACCTGCACATATTAGATATCCCAATAATCCTCCTTGCCTTACATTTAAGTAGCCCCAAAAGCTTGTGATAATCCTGCCATTCTCCAAGTATCTTCTTCATACAACCCAGTAGACAATCAGGGTTCCAGGTGGACCCCCAAGCCATCCCCCCAAAGGATCCTCCCTAAAAGTACTACAGCAAAAATATCCATAAAGCAGGGATTCCTTCTATTTCACAGCTTAGGCCAAGTCCTTGTAAACTGACTTAGGCAGAGACTAGCCCACAGATGTCCCTAGTCATACTACAGCCCAGGGAACAATAACTTTCTTGGCCAAGGGCATCTTGGCGTATCTGATGAAATTCTAGAATATTTTTTAAATTATTTGTTTTTATTTTATGTGCATTGGTGTTTTGCCTGCATGTATATCTGTATCAGGGTATCAGATCTTGGAGTTACAGACAGTTGTGAGCTACCATGTGGGTACTGGGAATCGAACCCGGTCCTCTGGAAGATCAGCCAGTGCTCTTAACCACTGAGCCATCTCTCCAGCCCCTAGATGAACATGTCTTAACTTGGGGCCCATAGATGGACTTTAAACGCTCATTTATTCTCCAACTTATAGGCAAAATGCATGCACATTAAAAAAATATTCTAGAAGGGCTGGAGAGATGGCTCAGTGTTTAAGAGCACTGACTGCTTTTCCAGAGGATTCAGGTTCAATTCCCAGCACCCACATGGCAGCTCATAACTGTCTGTAACTCCGACATCCTCATATAGATATACATGTAGGCAAAACAACAATGCACATAAATTAAAAAAAAAAAGACATGTTCATCTAAAAGTTAGGGTGCTGCTTCTGGGATGCCCAGCACTCAGAACTAATGTGAAGAATCTAAGCTCCACACAGAAGTAGGAGAGTACACTGACAGAATCCAAGCCTTTGGGGGACCCAGAACTTCCTGCCCAGAGCACCCTAACAGCTTAAACCGATCTACAGGAGAACAGACAAGGCCAAGAAGAAGCATGGCCAATGGCCCAGCAATGCCAGGGGCTCCTGTGAATCCTTGGCCTGGTGACAGGGACCTCTTGGGCTCAGTGGCCAGCCTGGCTTCTACCTGGGGTCACTTCTCCTCTATAGCCATCTAGGAGGATGCCAGCTCAGGCTGCAAAGAACTCTGGGAATTTCTACAGGGGAATGAGCACCCCCTGGAGCCTGATGACCAGCAGAATGAGAGGTGGAAAGGCCACCACCCAAACCTCTGAAGGGAACCACAGAGGGGACAGTCTCGGAAACAAGAAAAAGGAGGCACCAGCACACACCACCCAGTGGACCTAGGTCCACATGGAGAGCTGTCCACTGGTGTAATATAAGCAAGTTTGGGGCCTCAGGTTCCTGTAGGCGGGGGAACCGATGAGCCCGGGTGTGGCAAAAGAGACCCCTGTCTTTTTATCACCCTGAACAGCACGCACCTAAAAGAACTCTTCATGTCTATAGAAAACAAAGGAGAGATGACAAGATTGGGGATGGTCGTGGTCTCTCTACAGGTCAAATTCTTCCTCACCAGTGCTACACACAAACCCACCTCCACGGATCCAGGAAGGGTGGAGTGTTACCCCTCCTGCTGAAGCAAAAGAGAGGGGTGGGGGCAGGTGGGAGAGCCAGTGTCCAGAGACAGCACATCTGGACTGGTGGTCATTAGAGCAGAGAAGTCAGCTTAGGAAGCTGAGAAAAACTACAGCTCTAGACCGGGGGGGGGGGGGGGGGGGGGGACGACACCGGAATTGAGACCTGGAGGGACTCCCTGAACAAAAGGGAGCCATTTCAAAAGCCTCAAGCTTTTAGAGCTGAAAGGCCCAGAGGAAGCCCTTCAGCCCACTTTACGGGCTGACAGTGGTGATCAGGGGCCGCTATGGGGAGCTGAAGGTCACCCTGCAAGGACATGTCAAGCTGACACCTGGCTCCATGTGCAATGCTCCTGATTCCGTGATGGTTCCAGGTAAGGATGGCTAGAGAAATGGCACCTGGGAGGAAGAAGAAGGGGCTAGCTCTCCAGCTACGATAGGAAACCAAGAACTTCAAGGCAACACGATATACAGGGTCCAGTCCAGTGACAGTGACAGCTACATTCCCTGGCCTTCCTTAGGAAGGACCTGAGGTACTGTTCCCACAAATCATCCTGGTTAGATTCATACCATGCCCTCCAGAGGGAGGAAGTGGGAGACGGTGACTGTGACCTTCATTTCAGACCCTACCCAGCAGGGACCCTACCTAGAAGACAAATGACCTACCCTGGTCACACGTCAGCCCGTGCATACAGAACAAATGTGCATTTTCCTGGCCAGACTTCACCTGTCTTGTCCCAAGGAGCCCAGCAGACCCGGCACCTGACTCCCCAGCCTGGCGCTAAAACCAGGGCCTGGCGCACCCACATTCCCTGCCCTCGCCTATCCAAGCACCAGATAGTCCAGGCACATTCAGGATGGTAAAAATAGCTACCAAGTCCTCTGCCAGGCCAGGATGCTGCCCGGGCACTCAGAGAGCCCTGGCTGGAGAAACAGCAGAGTGGCCAAGAGCCCTGCCGATGAAGACGGGGAGAAAGTCGTGAATGGGGAGTATTAGAGTCAGCCCTGGGGACCCCACAGTTTCATCTACAAAATAAGGGAGTGCCCCCAAATAACACTTCACAAGCCACCTACGGTGGACTCCTGTGACACTCTCTCTACACACCCCATTTCCACTCAAGACGAACCATTGCCCAGAGAGACCAAACAACTCAGATCCACCATGATCCTCCACCCAGCTACCCTTCCACCAAAAGCAGCAGCAACCATAACATGACCCAGAGAGCACCCCTGGGAGGGGACACCTAACAAGGTTGACACAAGCATAGTCCAGTGTACTCAGAGGTGGCCCCGCACAGCCTCATACCCTACCAGTATCAGGTCTGAGGGACACTGAGCTCCACACAGAAAGCGCCCACCCCAGGTCCAGCAGGAGCCCACACAGGAGACACAGAGTGGATAGCAACGCAGCTGCACTTACCCTCTGGACAGAGCAGGAGAAAGGCTGTGGGAACACTCTGATTTGTCCCCTCTGCTTCAAGTTTCAAGTAATTTCCTGCCGGGCTACAGTTCTCAGGCTGAGTGTCCTCCTCAGGCTCCCTGGGACTGTCAGGGGTGGGAGGAGCCGGTGCAGACTGGCCCTGCACACACACACACACACACACTACTCCCTCCCTCCCTCCCTCCCTCTCTGGACTCTAGCTCGCTCTCTCCCCCTCTCGGCTCAGGCTCACTCTGGCTTGTAGGAAGCCAGTGGGATCAAACTCTGTCTGTAATCCCAGCCAGCTGGGTCCCCTGGGCTTCACTTATCATCCTGGAGCTATGCAGCTCTTGAATGACATCACAGTGGCTTCCCCTCCAGCCCGGCCCTGCTCCGAGTCCCAACCCAGCCCCAACCTCAACCCCAGCTCAACCTGCCCCAGCACAGGGGTTGGACTCCAGCCTCCCAGCCCAGGCCAGCCAAGCCCCAATCCCCAACCAAGGGCAGCTCCAAACTACAGAAAACAAAGCGAGAGACCCCAGAGCAAAGGGAGACTGAGCCCAGAGGAACAGGCAAGGCTTACCAGCCCCTGAGAGAAAGGAGCATTATGTGAGGGGCTGAGATTTCTTTCCCAAATTTTCCACATTTTTCCCACTCCCAGCAAATGGAAGGCAGAACAGATGACAACAATTTTCCAGCTGCCGAGCAGTAAGGTGGAGAGGTTGTTTTTCCCCTCCCCTCCCCACCCCAACTCCCCGCCACCTCCAAGCAGAGTCTCTTCAATGGCTTAGAAGAGGAAAGAGAAAAAAAGCCCTGTGTGTCCCAGAGAGGGCTGGGGTGCCACCAGAGGAGGAGGGCAGAAGTCCCAGCAGCTTTGGCTTCTGGCCCGGGGAACCCTGACACAGTCCACCCGAGGCTGCTCAGAATGCCGGTGGGTGTCTGTCTGACTGGAGCGTCTGAAGCCGCCCGGATGTTGGTGCTGTTTATTGCCATCTGTGGCCGTCACAGTGGGCAGGACCACTTTTCCGAGGGTCGGGATGCCCACTGCCATCCTCAGCCAGCCAGATGTGTGGCCAACCACTCAGCAACACACAGGCAGGTGCCTGGAAGTTCCCACCACAAGCTTGGCTTGCCCTAAAAGGTGAAATTTCCAGAGGACGGCCGCCAGGACACCGGGTCCTTCCGTGTTGTTTGTGCCTTCCTTGGATCTCAGCCAAAACTTCCAACTCAACTCCCAGGCCAGTGGGAACTTGGTTTCTCTCCTAGAAGGCTCCCCCACTGCCCTCCCTTGACCCCCATCCCTCTGTGACACCTAGGTGCTTCCACAGCTCAAGGCTATAGCTACTTTGAAACCGACTTTGCAGCTCAGGAGGGGGGACCTGCCAGGGGAAGACCACCAGCCTCTCTAAGTCCCCTGGTTTACCAGCCATCACACACTAGCTCCTCTCCTGCCTCCCAGTGCCAGCTGCTTCCTATGAGTATAGAGGAAATATGAAGGGAGGAACAAAGCTATTCCTCGGGGGCCCTATAAAGGCCCTGCCCTGCCTTCACTGATGACATGGCTGAGCAAGCAAGGCAGACAGCCAATATCATAGACTCCAGTGTTTTTGTTTTTGCATATTAGAAATCAAACCCAAGCTGGGCGGTGGTGGCACACGCCTTTAATCCCAGCACTTGGGAGGCAGAGCCAGGCAAAGCTCCGTGAGTTCGAGGCCAACAGCCTGGTCTACAAACCAAGTTCTAGGACAGCCAGAGCTGTTACACAGAGAAACTGTGTCTCAAAAAACACCAAAAGATTCCCAAGATATGGAGGGAAAATGGGACTAGAAAAAGTGTCCTGTATTTTGGACTCCAAACTGGTGGAGCCCGTAATCCACAGGGACTGTGGCAACAGCCCTCTTTGTCGCCACAGCACCTTCTAGAACTAACCAACACTGCCCAGGCTCCTGAAAGGGTTAAGGTGCCCCCACAGACGTGCCTGTCCCCACCCGGCCCAATTGGATTTCATTTTCCATCTGAACACCATCTGTAGTATTTTGCGAATTGCTAAAATAAATTTAACTTAAACCAGTTCTGAGCACCAAACCCCATGAGATCACACACTTGCTATGCTAATTACACACATTTGTCTTTTCCTTTGATAGTTCTAAATCGTTTGATAAAAGATCTCACGTAGCCCAGGCTGGTCTTGAACTCACTATATAGCAGAAGACGACCCTGAATTCCTGATCCTCCTGCCTCCGCCTCCTAAGGGCTTGGATTGACTGCAGATGTGCACCACCATGCCTGGCCCACAGACAGTACCATAGAAATACCAAGCACAAGAACAAGTGCCGATCTTCTGCAAAAACCGAGAAGGACGTTGGTGTAGAGGACATTCACTACCGTGAGTTCCGGTATGTTGCCGAAACTTTAGATGCATGGTCTTCTGGCCAAGCATCTAAGGGTTCACATTGTTGGCGCATTCATTGTGGCCCTGGGAGCTCCCACTTCCTATAAGTTTGGCATGGCTGAACCAAGAAAGAAGGTGTATGCAGATTTCTACAGAAATGATTGTTAGGGAATGTTAGCTTTAAAATACAACAGTTATGATTCCATGAAAGAGTTTGAAGAAATGAGAAAGGCTGGTGTGTCCCAGAGTGTGAAGTGACTTCAGAATGTAAAGAACTGTTTGGATTGTGCTCAACAGAGATTCGTTGCTGACCTGTGTTCCTAAACTATGAAACATGAATATGTGGGCTAAAAACTGGTTTAACTCCATAAACAACAATTACTTGGACAGTTAAAAAAGAAAGAAAAGAGCAAGTGCCAACAGTCACCCCAACCTGATGGCCTTCAGAAGGCAATGGAAGCCCCTGGGGAGTCCTCTGAAAACCCTGACTGCCTGGACACAGTCTTCCCTTGGGAAGCTAACACATGATTAAAGCAAGTTCAAGCCCAGCCTGGGCTACGTAGTGAGGTCCTACGTCAAAAAAGGAGAAAGATGAGTGCCTTCGTTAGGGTTGCTATTGCTGTGAAGAGACGCCATGGCACCTCTTATAAAGGAAAACAATTAATTGGGTTGGCTTACACGTCAGGTTTAGTCCATTATCATCACAGCAGGAAGCGTGGCGTCATACAGACAGACATGGTGCTGGAGAGGTAGCTTAGAGGTCTACATCTTGATACACATGCAGCAGGAAGAGACTGTGCCACAACGGGCCTAGCTTGAGTATATAAGAGCTGAAAGCCCACCCCCAGTGACACATTTCCTCCAACAAGGCCACACCTCCTAACAGTGCTACTCCCTATGGGTCAAGCATTCAATACGTGAGTCTATGGGGGCCATTCCTATTCAACCCACTACAGCACAGGGGGGGCGGGGGGAGAGCAAGGAGAGAGGGGCAGGGAGACCCTGGTGGCCTCAAGGCCCCACTTCACCCCCAAAAAGACAGAACTCTCAGTGGCTTGGGAGTCAGAATTTTAAAATGCTCTTGTGGACACAGCCAGCTTTGGCCAATGATGGTCCTCCTGGAATCTAAACATTTCCTGTTCCGGGACCTTACCATCTCCCCAAGAAAGCCCATTTCATCTTTAAGTAACAGAAACAGGGGGCTCCCAGCTCTCAATGTTGTCAACTCTCAGTTGACTTTATGGTACCCTGTGGGTGGCTCAGAACAAACCAATGTCCTCCAAGAGACCCCTACAGGCACTCAGGATGTGCGACGTCCTCTGAGCCCCCTTGGAGAGTCCACCCTCACTGGCTTATCTGTGCCACTGACCTGCTCCTAGGGCTCCTTGTCACTTTCACATGGAGGCTCCACGGCAGCCCATATGAGAAGTACGCTACCTTGCACTGTTTGGAAGCCACACTTTCCGTAACACAGCCTCAGAGTACACCTAACCCCATTGCTTATGCCAATCCATCATCTACTAGGGATATAGCGCTGAGAATACAGCATCTCAGTGGCCCTGTCTCACGGCGCCAATACATACCATACTAATGCTCATTCCAGGATATATAATTCAGCCTTCCCTTTCTCTGCTCACATACTATGTCCAGCAAAGACAGGAGTCTCATGAAATGACCCGGCCCTAGAGAATGCAATGCCATTGAAACAGTGAAGACGCTCGGTACAGCTCTGTTCTGACTTCTGAAGCAGCCAACATCTCCTGCATCCAAGAGACAGCCCCGAGCATGGTAGTTTTACGCACAAGTTCTAGACTCTAGAGGCAGGGAGGTGGACCCAGAGACCTTGTGGCTGCTTCCAGGTCCCCAGGATTCACTGAGTCCCCAAATTTGTTGCCACTGTGGGCAGACATCCCAGGCCATTTCCTAGAATCACAAGACAGTCAGCCCAGGGGACATCCTGAGTTCAGCTGCTGGTCAACCCAATCCCCGTCAACCAACTCTAGGAAGCAGAGGTTCCCACAGATGGTTACAGTCAGAGCCAAGATCACAACTCAGGGACACTGGCTTCCGGAAGGAAGCTATCCCTTATGCCAGATCCAGGACACTTGCCCAGAGGGAGGTGGCTAGGGGGTCCTAGGAGCCCCAGCACACGGAAGTCACAAGCATCTCCTGCCAGTCCAACAGTACAAAATTGGTGGGACACTACAGGGCCACACCTCATTGGAGAAGCAGCTTCTGCCTGCAGATCCAATGACTTGCCCAGCCTTCCCAGGACAGCCTTGGCCCAGCAGAGTCCGTTTCGGGGAGGGCAGGGGGCGGGGGGAGATCAGCTTGCTATGATCTCAACTTGGAGAGGCTTGGTCCCTTCTCACTGTTCTGTTTCCCGTTTCTATCCTAACCCCTTTTGTCTATTCACCGGCAGGTGTAGAAGCATCTTCCCAGGCCTGGCTCTTGGCTCTTGGGCAGTGTTAGCGCCTGCCCCCTCCTCTCTCTCCCTCTTTTTCTCTCTGCTTGCACACATGCATGCATTTGTGAGAGTGAGTGTGTACTTGTGGGCCTGTGTGTATACACAGGTCAGAGGCCAACATCAGATATCTTTCCTCGGGCACTGTTTAATCTCTTCCCTTTGAGACAGGGTCCCTCCCCGGCCTAGAACTCACTAAGAAGGCTAAGGGGACTGGCCATTGAGCCCCAGGGATCCTCCTGTGCCCACCTCCCCATCACTGGGATTATAAACACCTACCCACCACACCTGGCTTTGTACACAGGTCCTGGGGATAGAACCTGGGTCTTGGTGCTGGCAAGGCAAGCATTTGGACAACAAAGCCATCTCCTCAGCCGCTTAGCTCTTGTTCTGAAGGGACAAAACGATGGTGCATTTTGTCTTCTGGCAGTCTTGGGGTTAGGAAAGAAAACAGGAAACAGAACAGTGTCCCCAGGAGGGCTAGCTACTTCATGGTCTGTGAGCAGGTCCTTGAAGTAAAGCTGGCAGAGATTGGGGTGGGGGTGGGGTGTGCAGCACCAGGGGGTTGCTACCCAGGGAACAAGCAGCCAGAGGCATTGTGCATTGATAGCTGGAAGAAACGCCACTGGCACACAGTAGGTAGACCTGAGCTAGACAGAGGCAGGGAAGTACAGGGAGGGGAAACTGGGTTCCCAGAAGACGGGACTCCAGTTCCGCTGCTTACTGTGTGACCTTGGCTGGCTTAGTTCTCAGCATGGCAAAATGCACCAAGGAAAGCATGGTGCTCAAAATGTCTTGTTCTAGGGAGAACCCGGGATCATTAAGGAGGCAACAGGCATTGTCAGAGGCATGGGAGCAGGAAGAAGCATCCCACACCCTATGACAGACATGGTTTCAAGTTGTTGAAGGTTCAGGGAGGGAAGGAGAGGAAGAGGGAGGGGCGGTGAGAAAGAGGGAAGGAGGGAGGGCCTGTCTGCAGCACTGAGGCTGTGTGTGTGTGTGTGTGATAAAAACATGGTGCCAGAATTCCCTAGGCTCTCCCCCCAGCCCAAAAGACCTGAAGAAGCACAGTTCAAGGCTACAAGGGCAGGGCAGGGCAGACTGTGGGGAGCAAGCCTTCTGGGGGTCTCCACATGTAATCCAGGAAGGCAGCAGGCAGGGCCAGTCTGGGAGTATGTTCCCTGAGAATAGGATAAGATTCTGCAGGAAGTGGACTGTCAACTCCCAGGCAGCTGTATGCATTGGACAAAGGACAGAGGGACATCCGCCCATGGCCCTCCTGCCTCTCCTCACCCACTGCTCCCGGTGTGGGCATGCTTCAGAAACATCTTCACCTGGGAAGGTGGAGGAGAAGGTGAAAAAGGATGGAGGAGTTTGGGGAGCAAAGGAGAATGAATCCATGCCTGTATCCATTCACCAGATGTCCACGCTTAAACAGGTGTCTCTCGCTGGCCTCCAGAACTGTCTGCCCAATGCAGCAGCCAGGAGCTAGCTAAAGATGATCCTGTTCATAAGCTCTTTCTGCTCCCCAAGACAAAGGCGCATCCAAAGGGAGGCAGGAAGGCACAGGGCCAGGGCTCAGAGGCATCAACAGTCAGTGATCAAGACAGCTCAGAACCGCCCACCTATACACCGGCAGCCAGACTAGTACTCAGATCCCTTGAAGGGGCTCCCTGGGATTTGCATGCATTCCAAGGAGAGCTATGAGCATGATAGAACCACGTGACACCACCTCTGAGAGGTTCATGGTCACCTAAGGACCCACCTTCATTAGTGGGTCAATCTCAAAGCTTCACTCAAAATGACATGAGCTCTCTCAGCATGACAGTAGTACTGGGGGCCAAAGGGGCTGTGTGCCTTTAGAATACAGCTCCCGCTGTGGGGGAGTGGAGTGCAGTGCAGGGCCGGAAGTCCACGGGTTCAACACACTAGAGGGGGCTGTGCAGAGTGACCCACGGAGTTCTCTACAGAAGGGTGTCTGCCGAGTAATCCAGGGGTTCAGTGCATAACAGGGAACTATGTGGAGGGGTCTGGGGAGTTTTCTACATGCGTGAGTGTGGGCTGGGCAGTGGACACGGGTGGTCTGTGACGAGTGACGTGACCTTCCCTGACTCCCAGACCCTCCACCCCACAGGGAACCTTCCAGGATGGGAGGCAGCCCCCTGGCCCAGCTCTGGCCCTTCCCACAAGAAGCACCTGTGGGGACTCAAAGGTTCCCAACCTTAGTTCAAGACCGAGGGGGCTCTGAGGGAGGAAGAGGGAGGAGAGATCTGAGGGAAGCTTTTGCTTTCATATCGAAGTCTGACCTCACTGGCCTGGGGGTGGGGGAGCACAGAGCCAACATCAAAGAATGCTCGTGGCTGGCCGCGGCCTTTTTTATTTTCCCCAAGCAATCAAAGCGACACACAGCTAAAGCCTCAGATAAGTGTCAGTGACAGTTGTCAGGACGGGAAGCCAGGCAGTGGGAAGTCAGGGCCTCACCCTCAGCCGGCTCTGCCTCGGCTCACCAGGCAAGGAGAATCCAGCTGGAGCCAGCAGGGCTGGAGGGCATCCAGCTCTGCCCTTGGAAGATCTATGTCCCTGTGGGAGAGGCTTTGGGCACAAACAGTTTCAAGAAAGGAGAGAAGAGGCAACAGGGAGTCTGGAGTGGAAGACATTGCGTCCTCTTTACCCAGAAAGCGAGTCTGTCTTGTCAGGGAACTCTAGAAGTTGCCTTGTTCCTTTGCAGACACTAGCCACAATCTCTTTATGTCACCCACACAGAAGCATGTGTGGAAAAATTCACCCCAACTTCAAGAAAAGCCATCCTGAAGCTAGGCAGCGGTGGTGCGTGTCTTTAATCCCGGAACTCAGGAGGCAGAAGCAGGTGTATCTGTGAGTTCGAGGCCAGCCTGGTCTACAGAGCAAGTTCTAGGACAGTCAGGGTTACACAGAGAAACCCTGTCTCAAAAGAACCTAAAAGAGAAAAATGAAACATCACCCATTCCCGTTTCTCACCCCATAACTACAGGAGTTCTCCCAGTTATGAGACCTCCATCCTAGGCCGACAGCTAAAACCCATGCCCACCTCTACCCTCCTCTCCCTATCATCCACCCTATAATAGAGGGGCCTCGCTCAGCAAAGTGTTATCAGACAGCAGATGGGGAGTCACAGGCAAGGGTACCGAGGGGTGATGGTGGCCGGCCTTGGTTTGTTCCTCTGAGCAGTGGGAGGCTCCCAGAGGCCGGCCCACCTCAGGGAAGATGTCCAGCCAGACACTGCTTGGCTGAGACACCTGTTTCTCCTGTCCTGCCTGCCACTGGCTAAAGGCTCTAAGCCCATCTAAGGCTATTTTCTGCCCTGGGACTAGGGCAGAACCAGTGACTTACAGGAAGTCCGTAAATATGCACCAGCCTGTAGTGGTCCCAAAGGCCAAGCAGAGCAATAAAGAGGCCGATTTGTTTTCATCTGAGAAATGCTGAAACTTAATCCCCTGAGCAAGCTGACCCTGCAGTAGCTGCAGCTCCACCCACAGCAGAATTAGCCTGTGTCTCCCCACCCCCCTCCAAGACTCCCAAGCTGCCCCTCTGGGGCTGGTAATGGGAGGGGACACGAGAAATTGTAGCTGTGGCTCCAGCTCGCGGCCAAGGCTGGCCTGTCCTGCCAAGGCTGGCCTGTCCTGTCCCGCCGCCACTGGTCTGCAAGGGTCTCCAGGACGCAGGCACAGTGGTGAGTCGACAGACAGGTTTCCTGTTTTAACTCAGGTCCGTGCTCCTAGGGCTCTGGACCTCAAAGCTGCATGGGACAGGAGGGCAGGGTTCCTCCACACTCCTGCTCTTGTGAAGAAATAGGGAGATGCGCCGGGATGATGAACAGTGGGTACCAGAACGGGATGATGAACAGTGGGTACCAGAACTCGGGCTCCATCCCTCTTCTGGCTGTGCAAACACTGCTAGAGAACCTTAATCTCTCTGTACGTGTTACTTCATCTATGAAACAGAGACAAAACTACCTGGGTCGCAGGGAAATGGGCAGAAGCAGAGGAAGTTCCGGCCATTCTACAGTATCTCACTCAGGAGGGGAACACAGAGCGGTGGGAGCAGATTGCCCTCTGGCTACAAATGCCAATGAGTACAGCCCTTAAAGAGGCCAACCTGTCACTGCCCGTCACCCTCAGAAAGGTGTCCTAGGACTTGCACAAATAAAAACTGTACATTCCCAAGATGACCCATGACAGCATTTTCTAGAAACAGAAAAGGCAGACTGGAAATAACCTAAAAGATCTGTTACTTAAATACAGGTTTTAAAGAAAATACTAGTGAATCAAATACGGCACATAGGTAAGATAGAATATTATGCAGCCAAAAAAAAAAAAATGAGAAGCCTCTTGGCACGCTATTTGGAAAGGTCTTCATCATATACCACTTGGTAGAAGAGCTTAGGGCAAAAGTCATTACAATCCTCACGATGGCTACCAGATCCAAAGTGACCCGGTCCCCATTAGATGGGACCTTGTCTCCTATCACAGCCTCCATTTCAGCCACACCGTCACTCACCACTTGTGATCCCCAAACATCCTGCGCTCCTGCCCCAGGACTCTTACACTTGTCATCCTCACCACCTAGAAGGTTCTCCCCCAGTTATATACTTGGGCAGCTCAATCCTCTTCAAGTCTTTGCTGTCCACTTAATAAGACCGAAATTGGCAATCCCTGTTTTTACATTTCTAACCGTCATGCCCATCCCAACCCCTCTTTGGAGTGCAGAGCTCAAGTTTCTCTTGTCTCATCACTTACTCGGACACCTTCTTATCCTATGCCTTTAATTCTGTGTGTGTGCATTTGTGTGGGTGTGCATGCATGTGCGCGGGTGTGTGGAGGTCAAAGGACAACCTCAGATGTTGTCCCTGGGGTGCTTAGCTGCTGTCTACCTTTTATGTGTGTGTGCGCGTGTGTGTGTGTGTGTGTGTGTGTGTGTGTGTATATGTGTGTGTGTGTGTGTGTGTGTGTGCGCGTGTGTGTGTATGTGTGTGTGTGCGCGTGTGTGTGTATACAAGTATATATACACTTGTCAAGTAGGCTGCGCTGGCTGGCCAGCAAGCCCCAGGGATCCTCCCATCTCTGCCTCACCATGCTGGGATCTCAAAGCACATGCCACCATCATGACAGGCATTGATCCTCTGGGGGTCAAATGCAGATCCTCAAGGTTCCGCAAGCACTTTACGACTGAGTCATGACCTCAGCCCCTAATTTTCCTTTAAATCATCTACCTGCCTTCTTCCACCAAAACAGAAGCCCTGCGGTCTTGTTTCCTTCACTGTCCTGTCCTCGACAACTGGGGAATGAAGGGGTTGGCATATCGTATGCATTCAGCAAATACCTGGGAAGTGAAGGGGCAATGTGACTGAGGAGCCCAGGTGCTACATGCCACGAGTGATCTGTGCTCCATCTCCTCCTCCCTTCAGTACAGTGGGCTCAAGGGTGACTAGAACCACGCCTTTTCTCGTCTGCATTCTGACACGTCCTTTGTGGAGGGGGCTGTGACCAACGCTGGAGGGCAGACCCAGCTTGGGAAGTGAATCATCAAGAGACAAGCCACCCAGGGGGTACAGCCTGCATTTGGACAGAGTGAACCAACGCTGGTCATGGAGCCAGAAGTCTGATTTAAAAGTCTGCTTCTAGCTGGGATGGCTAGAAGGTGGTCTGACTCACTTCAAGAGGTGTTTTACAAGGTCCCTTGGAGAGGCAAGGCTTTGTGATGAACCTCTGAGTCTTTGTCCTCGGCCAGGTGTTTTCCTTCTCTCCATACTGAGGCTGAAAGGCTGAGCACCTTGCCCAGGGCCAACCAGAGTTAGGACTTGACCAGAGTAGCCCAAATGCCAAGCCTATGCTAGCATCTATCCTCAAGGCCCTGCTTGCCTAGGGACTGGCTCCTCCCTCCTGAGACGTTCCCTCCACAGGACACTTGGAGGCACTTCCATATTCTTGGTAGAGCCAGCCTGTTGCTGAAGCCAGCCTAAGCTTCACTGGGCTTCGGGAGGTCTGGCAGGAAGGGGTGTGGAAAGGAAAGAGAGTTAGAAGAGATAAATCACCCATGGGCAGCCGGGAAAGTAGAGGGAGGGATGGCATCCAGGAAAGGACTGATCTTCTGCCAGCCCTAGATCCCTTGAAACAATTTCCCTCACACAGTCCCCAAACTGTCAGTGGGACAGAAAGCAGGCAAGAAGACCAGCCCCAGAGGGTGGGTCTCCAAAGCAGGAAGGACAGAGCTTTGTAGCAAGAAAGGCCCCAGGGAGGCCCCGGCACAGAGCAGCTCCTTGATGAAGATGCTGAGGGGGAGAAGTACCCAGAGCAGGACGAGGCAGTCAGCAGCAGAGCTGCTCACCAGCAAGCCGGAGGGCAGACCCTCTGCACCAGCCTTGGGTGCCAGCCCCAGGCAAACATCTCAGGATAGGGAGATCGAGGCCAGGCATCCCCAAAGCAGGGATGGACACCTCAGTGCTGAGAAGCATACTCCAGATTCCAGAAAGAACCCCCTCCCTACTGAGGGTCTGGATTTTAAGGCAGTCTGATGCCCTCCTGGGGGGTCCACAGCCACTAGAGCTGGGTGTAACAACTGCCACTGCCCAGATAAATCTGAGGGTCCAGTGGCATGTCCGTGGGTGTGAGCCTAGGACCTGTCTGTGCTGTTCGCCTGTTAGACAGGGTCTACCAGTCAAGAGGACAGGGCTTGCTCCAGTACGACACCATCCAGCTCTTAGTCCCCTAGAAAAGCGATCTCTGAAAACCCGCAAGCTAGAGGGGGAAAGCCCTGTGCCTTCAACAGCAGGGAAGCAATGAGCAGCAGGGCCCAGGCGTGGCTGAGGAAACACGGACCCACCCTGAGCAGCACACAGCATCTGCAACCTCCCACCCCCACCCCACCTCCCTGTTCTAGTCACCCATACCTCCCGCAGATCTATCGAGCATCCACTAAAGACCCAGCCTTCAGGAAAGCCGGGCTGACGTGATTGCTTTTAATTCCTTTTTTCTAAAAAGGTTTTCCTCCTGCCTCAGCTACCACGCCTGGCCTTGAGTGCTCTTCTTAACCTCAGCTTTCTAGACTTCGACCAGTGTCCCGGCCTTTTAACTCTGAGGGAGGATGCTATATCCATTGTCAGGGCCCAGCCACATGCTGTCCCTCTAAAGCCAGTGGCTCTAAGTCAGAGGATGTCACCTGGCCAGGACCCTTCCCCATCTGGCTGTGGGTTCAGGGTGGCTGGGAAACGTATGTGACACTCCTGCTCCCTATCCCCAAGCATCCCTAGACTTGATTCTCCAAACCCTAGGACTAACTTGGTGCCTACCACTTGTAATTAGTGAATGATTAAGAACCAGGGGAAGAGAGGAGAAAAAAGGGTAAGGGGGGAGGGAGAGAGGGCAGGACCAAAGGCGAGGACAGAGGAAGGATGGAGGAGGGGAGGATGGATGGAAGAGAGGATGGGGAAGGGGAGGATGGAAGCAGGGGAGGGTAGAGGAGTGGCAGGATAGAGGGAAGGGAGGATGGGAGAGGAGAGAATGGAGAGAGGAGGGTAGATGGAAAGCCTATTTTGCAGATGAGAAAAGCACGTGATCAATAGGAACTTAGATTCCATTTCTTGGATATGGAGGAGGAGACGGTACCCTAGGCCAGGGCCAGCTAACTTACATTCATCTCCAGGTCTGGCAGGAGAGGTAGGGGAGCCTGAGGGGACAGAGTACATGCTCCTTGTCCCCAGCCTCCATCTGGGCACTGGGCTGCGGGCAGCAAGCTTGGCACCACTTAGAGTGTGGCTCCAGCCTTCCACCTCCTCCCGATGGCAGAGATTGAGAGACCAAAGACCCATTCAGCAGGGAAGGGATCAGCTTACCACGTGCTCCGGACGCAGACTGCTGCCCAAGCCTGCCAGCAGCAGTACAGGGCAGGCCAGCTCAGGGACCAAGGGCATCAGGACGGGGCCAGCCCCAGCCCACGGGAGCGATGCTAGGCAGGTGGCTGGCAGATGCTGGGTCATGGGAGTTGTGTCCTCTACCCACAAGGTCACACCAATCTTGTGTTTGAACCTGCTGATCAGTCCTCTTTTGAGGGGATGAAAGAGGAACCCAGTATCCTCCCAAGCAGCCACTTCATGCATATACATGTCACTGTCGCTACTGATACCCCACACTGAGACACAGCACTCACACCTCAGTGTCTCTCGACCCAAGGGGGCCAGGAGGACAGCATAGCGACTAAGGAACATCCAGAGAAGCTACCAGGCCCCATGGGAAGTTTCCAGATCTCCTGACAAGGTACTCAAGAGTCACAAACCCACAGTCCTCCGAATCTACAGGTGACTGGCTCAGTCTCTCTAGAAGAAAGTTCTAGAATGTTTGTAACCTCCTCTCTTCCTACCTTGAAATGTTCAAGTTAGGAAGAGTAAACCTTCTATTTCCTGTAAGCACATACATAGGCACACAAACATGTGTACATATGTGCACATGCACACCACACAAACACATACAACCTGGCCACATGTACACACACACACACACACACACACACACACACACACAGAGTGATGGCCAGGCAAGGGCTGACAAGGTGAGCTGCCAACTCCGAACTGATGACTGAATTTACCAACCCTTTAGATTTTCCGTCATGTCACAGTAACCAGAGAAGAAATGGGAGTAGCCTTAGTGTCATGGAGACAAGGAAGGACAGAGCAGAGCAAAAGGGCAGACATGAACAAAACCAAGGGGCTCCAGCTAGGCCCAGAGGTGACAAGACAATGCTCGGCCAATGAATGGTGTTTGGGGGGGGAGGTTAACCAAAAACATCCAGCACCCAGAATGTGCTATCAGTCTCTCACGGTCACCACCACCACCAGCAGCAGCAGCATCACCATCACCGTGGTTTAGAGCTGGCACCCCCTTTAGGAATCCAGCCCCCTTAACTCACTCATGAGGAACCTGAAGGCTGGGGGAGGGTAACTCTCCAGATGTTGGAGGCAAGTGTCCTGAGTCTCAAGAGTGGGTCAGATGGAGATGATTCCCGGAGAGTAGGGGCGGGGGGGGGGGGGGGGACAGGGGCCTCTTAGAAGGGCGGGACTCACAAAATCCCATCTTTGTCTTATCTACTCCAGCATGGCCGCCACAGACACTAAGTCCTGCCAACACAGCACTTAGCAAACACTGAACTTCTGGCATTGGCCCTCACTGACTCTGAAGTACCTCCCCTAGGTGGAAGGTCCTGTTACGGTACCTGTTTTATGGACAAGGTCTCAGAGAGGTACAACGGCTTCACCAAGGATCGCAAACAGACTGTCTGACTCTAGACTCCACACCACCGACTCTACAGTATACAGTGGTCTGTTCCACCTGTCCTCAAGTTTCCTGTCTTGCATGCATACACAACATGCATGCCCCCTTTGGAGTTAGACATAGACCTTGGCTTGTTTTAACCAATGAAATGTGAGCAGAAAGAACATGTCAGTTCCTGGCAGAAGCCTAGTGAACATCAGAGCCCTCCTTCTGTGGTAGCATCAATGAGAGAGACACTTCTAGACAAAGCCCCCCTCCCTAGGGAAAATAGGGTAAACAGAGGTCTATTCCCATCCTTGGTGGACAGATACCTTGATCAGGGACTATGCTCGGCTGGAGGAAGCCATGGGAATGGGGCTGTTTGTTACTGCAGCATCTGCTGGCCTATGCTGACTGACACAACCACTCTGCCATTTCTTTCTCCCTGGAGCTCAAGAGTTGAGAAGGTAAATGAGACAAGACCATCTCCGCCTCTCATAAGCCCCCTAAGGAAATACTGGTTGAGCTCAGAAAGAGAAGAAATGCTGTCTACTCCTACATCCTCTTTCTTTTTTTTTTTTTAATCTTTATTTTTATTTTCTCTGTATGGATGTTTTACCTGCATATATGCATATGCACCACCTGTGTGCCTGGTGCCTTCGGGGACCAGAAGAGAGAGCCTCAGGGCCCCTGGAACTGGAGGAGTCACAGATGCTGTGAGCCACCATGTGGATGCTGAGAATTGAACTCACATCCTCTGTCTGGAAGAACAGCCAGTGTGCTCAACCACTGAGCCAACTCTCCAGAACCCTTGGCCCAGATCTTCCTCTCCACATCTCTGTGTCTCTCTCCTCATTTGCTGCCTGTTTGTAGCATCTTTCCCTGCCCTAACTTCCCCCCCATTTCTCTCAAAAAAATAAAACAAAAAAGCCAATCCTTGGACAAACTCGCCTCCATAGTCACCCAACTGTGACTCCTCACTGTAGACAAGGGACTCTTCTCAGTTGAGACAGAAGAACCGAAGGGGGAGGGGGGGGGCTTAGAACTCTCCCCTAAGAAAGTATACGGCTCTCCTCAGAGCCAGAGCGTCTGGAAGCTTGGGCATCAAACCAAACCCCTCGCCACCTGCCCTGGCTCAGCTGGGCACCTCACACAGGTAAAACCCAGAAGTGACAGATAGCGGCATCCTTGCCATTCCCGCAAGGCACGGGATGAATTTTCTTCTCCCTTCCCCCTGGCTTCCAGTCTGAGAATCTGCTTCCCTGCTCCCACTTACCCAGCACCAGCCCTGGTCCCCCATCCTGACTCCCATTAGCTTGATGGCCAAGGAGTCAGAGGGCAGCAGGCAGACGGCCCTGAGGCAGCTTGGCTCCCCGGCTCCCCGGCTCCTCAGCTCCTCAGAAGCAGCAGGCCACCACCCCACCCCGCTACTGGAACTTGTTTCCGAGAGTCTTGGAACCCTCCGGAAGAATTTGGACACTGCTCTGTGCAGCATAGGCAAAAACAAAGCCCTGCCCCCACCCAAGGGGTGCTGGGACCGGGGCATGGGGCTCAGAACTCGGGCCAAGGAGCTAATGGGACTCCTGGAGGCTCAAACTGTGGTGTCAGCCAGGGCCAAGCTGGCTGGCTCCACACCAGCGCAGAGGGAGGTGGAGGCAGCTTTGAGGAGGAGGGCAGCAGGAGCCAGACAGCTCTCCACCACAGCCCAGGATTCTCACTTCTTCCTGGTCAGAAACCCGGGCCTGGGTCTCCACCAGCATGGAACACAAAAGGTTCCATCCCACATATGACGGATTGAGCCCTGCCCGCTGGGCCACAGGCTGCAGAGTGCAGTGGCTGAAGAAAGGGTTGGCTATGGCAAAAGAAAGTCACTAAGGCGGGTCCTACTCCAGTATACCCATGGTCCCTACCTAAAGAGAAGAACGGAATACAGACACACAGCGGGGAACCCACGCGGACACAGGGCAATGGCAGAGTCCACACGCTGAGGGGACGGACAGGCCTCAAGGACATCAGCCTTGGTCTCAGAATCCAGTCCCAGAACCGTAAGAGCAAATTTCTGTCACTTAGCGCCCACCTGTGGTGCCTTCGAATGGTAACCCAAGAGAGCTAAGACAATAGACCCCCAGGAAGAAGTCCCTGGGATGGCAGGTACACCCTCTCCCTGGCCACTGTACGTGGACAGAGTCTATTTCCAATATGGGTTTCCATCTCTTTCCTCTCTTCCCTCACTATCTCCTCCTCCTAGCCTACACACAGATGAACCAAACTGTTCCCCACAACTAAGGTGACAAGAAGTCTCCCACTTCCTCCTCTTGACCATTAGTAAAAAAAAAAAAAAAAAAAAAAAAAAAAAAAAAAAAAAAAAGAGCCCTTTTCCTCCAGGATAGAGAACCTTCCACAGAAAGGCTCCCCAACAGGAACAGGACTAGAACACAGTCCATGCTCAAGCTTTGGGCTCGCCCTGGGGTCTCCAGGCCCAATGGGGATGCAGCCCAGGGGCGGCAGCAAGACAAGAGTCAGAGCCCAGGGCATCTATTTCCTGGCAACTGTCCCAGCCTAGGCTGTCAGGCCAGGCAAGGAAGGCGAGAGCAGAGCCCCGATCTGCCCCTCTATAGGCAAAGGGCCAGCTTCTCTGCCTGCGTATAGAAGCCCCTCTGTCCTGATAAGACCAGCTGACCTTGTAACTGGCCCGAGGTCCTGCCAGCTCCATTCCCCTGCTGGGGAAGCAGATCATGGGGTGAGGGCTGCAGAGCCAGTCAGGACCTTCCCTTGTCTGTCCTGCCTGTCTGCTGAACCCACCTCCTACCCCAGGTTTCCCTGTTCAGACCCTAGGCCTCTATTCTCCTTCTTTCCCTTGAGCTGGTCCCATTCATTCCTTCTAGTCCTTAATTTTTCTACCTTTGATTCTCTTGGCACTTTGGAGCTCATGAAATGTTTTTACATTTATCACCACATTGAATCCCTACCAGGGAGAGATGGCGAGGTATTAAAAATTCCTTCAAATTGCCAAATGTTCTTGTTAAAAATGCAAAACTTCCCCAAAACGAGAAACAGCGAGGCTGGCTGGCGGCGGCAGCTTCAGAGACAATCCATTCCATCCTCAGCTCCACCCCATGCCCAGGCCACTCAGGCACTCAGAAGATGGGAACTGGATATGGGGGGCAAGGACCACAGTGGGAGGGGGACCCCTGAGAGGGTACAAGGGCAAGCCACCAACCTTGGGGTGCTGCACATAAAGGCACTCTTATGAAACCCCTGAATCCTCAGCAAGCCTCCCTCCTCCAGCCTATCCGATACCCGCCTGTAGCATGGCTTCCAGGGCAGAGCCATACAGGATGCCTGGGCAAGGGTGACAGAGGACAGCCATGCAGAGGTAAACAGGTGTGAGTCCCAGGCCATGTTCTCCCTCCCCAGTACCACTCCATCACTGGAGCAAGCCCCAGCTGGCTTTTGGTGGGGAGAGAGGTTGCCACTGGTGTCCTGGAGAGGGCACAGCCTGGGTCTGAGGGGTAAGTCATGGTCCTCCCTTTCAGAAGATCTCAGTGACCCCAATTATGAAGACAGATGCAGGGGACCCTCCAACCTGCTCTAACATTCTGCCACCCTATGGCTGAACCAGAAAACAAGCCAAGGGCTAAAACCCAAGGGAGCATCTCAAGGTACCTGGCTTCATCCTCTATCTCTACCCCTCCTCTCTCCTACATATTCCAAGAGCCAAACAAATAAATGCACCCGCCACAGAACTCTCCAGGGCACATCTGCCCGCAGCTGGATATGAAATATGCTGGTGTTTTCGGGCACGTTAAGTAGGCACAGGCACTGTTCCCACTCTGCAGCTTGTTTTGGTGTTTTGTTTTGTTTTGTTTTGTTTGTTTGTTTTGTTTTTTCTCTCTTGCATCTTGGAACGCCACACTGAGTTCTCAGACATTTTTGCTGGGTCCTCATGGAAGCTGTTAGACCCCAAACACTTCATCTACATACCCACGTTGTGACCTCTAAGAATACAGACAGCAACCTGGAGACACCTGAGGGCAGGTTCCAAAGAGACGGAACAGGGACTGCCAGCTCCTCTACAGAGACCCCAGAGAACCAAGGTCGCACAGGCCAGGGCTGCCCAGCTCAGCGAGAGCCTGGCAGTCATGGGTCACCTACCCTCCATGCCATCCTCACGATGTCCATTGAAGTTGTCGTAGGAATCCCAGCGGATGAGGGGGTCAGAGGTGTTATAGTCTACAGAGACACTGGGCCCATTCTCCAGGTGTTCCATGCCTGTGGGGAGCCGGCAGTGGACAGAGGGGATGGAGAGGAAAAGAGGTAAAGCACCTAGTAAAGCAGAAGACCAGTGAGCTCCCCCATGGAACCGCTTGTTGTCTTGAATGTCTAGAGTGGGACAATAACTCGGGTTGCCTCAAGAACCCGGGAGTCTTGGACCAGGTCATAAGGGCAAATCAGGACAGGGCACTGATAAAGAAAGAACCCACACACACACCCTACAGAAAGCATGCCCCCACCCTCTGGGTGGCTGCTTCTACATCATCTATGGCCCTGGGGCAGGAGCAAGGGTCAGCTCTGGAGACTGGAGAAGGGAAAGGGGATAGGCTTGTCCTGGACCACCTGTAGGTAGGGACAGCAGGGAAATCACAGGCAGGATATTGAAAGGACACAGCCTGGGAAAGGTCATCCCAGGCCTGTCTCTGCCCCCATTTAAGATGCTCCCTATTCCAGACAGACATCCGCAAGAAGAGGCCAGTCTCTTTTGTAACCTCAGAGTCAACACAGCAGCTAGTGTGTTAGCTCATCCAGGGTAGCCTGTTTTCCTGGCCTGCCGGTCCTGTCTTCAGTCTTCCCAGAGTCCCTCTGCCTGTAACCTAACTTTATCTCCTCCCATTCTGTTCTCAAATAAGATGAAGAGCAACTGGTCTCCGTGTTTAGAGTCCAGAGGAAGAAAGGATATTATTAAACTGGCCTCCGGGTTGAGCCACTTGGGTTCATAAATACCCACTATCCACCCAGGACCTTGGAATGTGCTCTGGCTGTCCCTTCCATCTGCCAAGGCCCTCAGTCTCTGAATGTAACAAGATGGTGACCTAAAGGGACCAGAACAGCTCAGTCAACTCAGCGCCTCACTGTCGGCCTTTATTTTTGTTAGATAGACTAATATTAAGGTGCTGGATCAGGTTTGGCTGGAAGTCCGCTCTGATACCCTGGTCCTTTACCTTGACCCACCTCTAACATCCTGTTTGTAGAGCTGACCAGTGGGAGGATGTGAGAGTGGGAGGGTGCTGAGGAGAGTGAGATGGGACAGGTGGGGACACAGGGAAAGGGCTGGACCGTGGTCTGTACCTTGAATTTTCTCTGGCCCATAGGAAAAGACAAACTCCACTTTGCCGTAATCAGGAAATCGATCATCTGAAAGAGAAGCAAAGGAGAAAATGGACCCCGGATCCCCAAAGAGAAAGGCTTCTTGTAGAAAAGAACTCAGTCATATATGCACGCATGGTTAATAATACAATAGCGTTGTCTACACTTACCTTTCACACAGAGGAAGTTGCACATGCTTACACAGTGAAAAAACTATTTTGAGACAGGCTGTCAGGTAGCCCGGGCTGGCCCCAAACTCACTATGTAGCTAAGGATGGACTTCAATCTCTTGCCCTCCATCTTTTTAGTGTTGAAATTATAGGTGCTGGGGATCTAGCCTAGGGCTTCACAAGCACACTAGGCAAGCACACTATCCACTGAGCTACACACCCAGCTGAATGCCACACTGGAACTGCAGGCCGCACCCTTGCCAGAGCTCTGCTTCCTGAGGCAAACCCAACCCTTTCGGTTTCTGCCTACAGTATCCCATCTTTAAGGCTCTAGTCACTATTTACACCACTATTTCTAGAAGTCAGTTCTAGTAAGCCCCCTTGCTTCACCACTATGGAGGTGGATTATTTGTCTCCTGTTACTCCTACTCTTTGCCTCCCCCCCCCCCGCGCGCCTTTTTTTTAAAAAAATACAGGATCAGTCTGGGATACTCAAAATCCTCCTGCCTCAGCCTCCCGAGTACTAGGGTTACAGACATACTCTACCACACCCAGCCTCCTTTCTTTTTAAATCTGGGTAGGTTTGTATTTATTTCACTGATTCCCTCAGACACTGTGCTGGCTAGTTTTATATCAACTTGACACAAGCTAGAGTCACTGGAGAAAAGGGAGCCTCCATTGAGAAAATGCCTCCATAAGATCGGGCTGTGGGCGAGCCAGTAGGGAATTTTCTTAATGAGTGATTGACGGGGGAGGGCCCAGCCCACTGTGGTCCTGGGCTCTCTAAGAAAGCAGGCTGAGCAAGCCATGGGGAGCAAGCCAGTAAGGAGCACCCTTCCATGGCCTCTGCATCAGCTCCTTCCTCCAAGTTCCTGCCCTTTTTGAGTTCCTATCCTGACTTCCTTCCATGATAAACAGTGATGTGGAAGTGTAAGCCAAATAAACCCTTTCCTCCCCGACTTGCTTTGGTCATGGTGTTTGATGACAGCCATAGTAACCCTAACTAGGACAGACACTGTGGCTACACTTCTGTTTGTGGTTCTCCATGCTTGCTTTTTCTATCACTTGGCAACAACAAGTCAAGGAAATTATAATGAAATATTCCCACTTGTTCTTTGTATAACCAAACTCCACTACCTGCAGGAAGTACCCCAAAATGGCAAATGGATGTGTTTCATTTTGCAGAGTTTGGAATAATTAAAATTAAAATATGTACACCATATATATATATATATATATATATATATATATATATATATATATATTTTTTTTTTTCAGGATTTCAATGGGCATCCATTTGCTTTGAGTTCTGAAAAGGTTGATTCTGTAACCACACATTTATTAGAAGTTACGGCCATCATGGTGATACCTGCACAAATTAAGACTGACAACATTCCAGCATTATGTCTCTAGTAAAATGAAACAGATTTTTTTCATATTACAATATAAAGCATATATTACAGGTATACCACACAATCTTACAAAGTAAGTAGTTATAGAAAGATCTATTGCACTCTAAAAGATATGCTTTAAAAAAAAGAAAGAGGTAATAAAGACACCCCCCCAAGAGATAGCTTGCATGATGCACCCAGAGATAGCTTGCATGATGCTTTACTAACTTTAAACTTTTTAAACGCTAGTGAGAAAGGAATGACAGCTGCAGAGAGACATTGGATAATAGGGAAAAACTACAGAATTAAATCAGCCTGTATACTCTAAAGATGTGTTGACCTCAGAATGGAAACCAGGATATGAGTTACGTTGGGAACGAGGTTTTGTTTTTATTTCCATAGGAGAAGAAAAACTATGGATACCATCAAGATTGATAAAGATTAGGTTCAAACAGGAGAGACCTCTTAATTAAAAGAGGCAACAGTTCATCCATCAGTGTGGCCATTCAATCTAAACTAACTTATAAGACTAACAAATGCTTTTCATTTGATCAGATAGAACCTGACAAAAAAGAAAATCCCCAAAGTTTGGGTTGAGGCAGGGTTTTGTTTTTGTCGTTCCAGGAGAATGAAGGCATCCAACTAAGGAATTCTAAGAACACTGGACAAATGAGACATGTGAAGAAAAAGGACGAATCATCCAGAGAAAATGTCCCAAGAAGAAGAGTAAATTGGCCTAATGGTATATCACATCTCCAACAGGATAAAATTTCATAAATCTTCCCAAATGTTTGTTTCTGCTGTTCTCTACAGATATATAAGACAAATGGTCTTTTTGTAGTCCCAGTTCAATTAAAAATTAAAGCTGGCTTTGGAGTTGGAGTATGGCTCTCTCCTTCTCTAAATCCAAGCATGTTTGTTAAAGAAAAATGCCAAATCTCTGTCTCATGTCAGGAGAGCCAGCTGGGACAAAAGAAAAACCAAATTTAAGGAACTATTCTATTGCCACTAATCTCCTAATCCTTTGGTTTTATTTTGACTCTTTAAAACTTTTCTTAAGGTATAAATATTATCTTGAAATTTATAGTATTTGTATATATATATATATATATATATATATATATATATATATATATATTAAACTTTGTCATGATATTAATGGTCATATAGAATACTAACTAATTCTAGAAAAAGGCTTCACCTAGCTTCCTGTACATGATTTTGGGTTTGAGTCTCTATCAGGTAACTAGGAATTAAGTTTTCATACTCTGGATGTACTTAACAAATTGTGGTCCTTTAACCTCTCCAAGATCTGCTGCATATGACATTTAAAATGTTTAAGTTTTCTGCAATCAACTGTGACGATTCCTAACAATGACCTTTGAAGTCTCTAAAAAGATGGTGGAACCCCACAACAATGATTCCACCTGAATTATGGTAACGCCACTAGGCTGACAAACACCACCCAAGGATCAGCTTTGGACTACAAACTGCTCAGGACAATTTCAAGGCGGCTAGCTGAGATGATCCAGCCTCATGCACTACTCCAGCCAGGACTTCAGATAAGCCCTACACTTTCCCATTACACAGAGACTGGCAACAAATGATGCAGCTAGCTCTCCCAGGACCTGATCATTATCTCAGTTTTCTCAGGGTCCCCTAGAGATGCCCTCACCCACCCCCCAGACAGCAGGAAGCAATCTAGAGAACACAATGCCCACATTCCCAAGAGGTGAGGTGGATGGTTTTGGTCATTCAGTGGGTTATGGATATTTGTCATCATTTAGGGGGTGGGTTATGGATATTTGTCATCATTTAGGGGGTTGGTTACAAGTTGTTACTGGTAATGGTCAAGAAAAGACTGAATAAAGGAGATTAGATTCAGGAATCTCATTTTGAAAAGAAAAAGGGGGATATAGAAAATATAAAATAAAAGGGTAGATTATTGAATCTACTTTTAAACTAAAAAAGCAACTACTAGTCTTAAATATTTTACATTGGCATGAATTTTTGTATATTGGTACAAATTTAAGGTTATTTTTATTAGAACATACTATACATACATTTCTACTCTTATTTAAGGTATTGTACCTATGCAGCTCATTTAACAATGTAATGTGAATTTTCTAGTCCTTGAAAGTTATTATAACAAAAACTATTCATGATAATAAAGAAATGCAGGTTACTAGTTAGTCACCTATTACAATCAAACTTGTAGTCATGTTAAGTAGGTTTTCAAGGTCAGGTATATTTTAGATAGACAGGTGGTCTTTAAACACTTCGGAGATCTACAGAATATGGCATTTAAGATGTTTTAATAATATAAGGCTTTTTATGGTAATGAGACATGTCTGCTCCTGGCAGCACCAATCTACTTCAGAGAAGATGATGGACATCAAAGAAACTCCATATGGAGTTTACTTTCTTTGTGGCAAAAATTAGCCCCTGGGCAAGAAACTGCCCTTGCCTTGAGTGCTGACAATATGCTGTCCAAATTGGATAAGCAGGACACAAAAGAAAGTGACTAATGAACTTTATCAAGACAAAGCAGGACAGTCCTTCAAAATTCCTGCTTCACAGAAAAGTCTGTCAGATATCCTAGGCCTGTAGGCCGAAAATGGATGCCCCAATGTTACAGAAGAGCCAACTGTTTGTGTCATTTCTATAGTTTTGGAAGTTGTTTGCTCTGCACTTCCTGTTTACCCAGGTAATATATCCTTCTCAGGTCTCTGAGGGAACTGAAGACTAGATAGTTATAGTTATAGTTTTCCTTGTTACCAAATCCAGAAAAGAAACTCATAAAAGAGGTGTAGGGTGCCAGGTGGTCGTGGCGCATGCCTTTAATCCCAGCACTTGGGAGGCAGGTGGATCTCTGTGAGTTGGAGGCCAGCCTGGTCTACAGAGTGAGTTCCAGGACAGGGCACCAAAACTACACAGAGAAACCCTGTCTCCAAAAAAAAAAAAAAAAAGAGATGTAAAGTGTATAAGGTTGAGAGACATAAAAGTATGGTTTTGGGTTGGTAATACAAGTTAGGATAGAAAGTGAACTAGGTATCAAACTTTGGACTCAACAAGATAAGATAGATAATAAGAGTATTTTCTCTGAATTTGCCAAATGCAAATGGACTGGACATTGTGAATGTAATTCTTACCTGATAACGGTTATCATTGTATATAGTTTTACTATGTTTTAGTTAAAACCTTCCTTTTAATTTAGACAAAAAGGGGAAATGTGTGATATTTTGATCACATTAAGACAATAAAGTGGGGTTGGGGATTTAGCTCAGTGGTAGAATGCTTACCTAGCAAGCACAAGGCCCTGGGTTCAGTCCTCAGCTCCAGGAAAAAAAAAAAAAGACAATAAAGTTTGCTTTGAATCAGAGGGCGGAGCTAGCTACTAGCTGACCAAAATTAATCATAGAGGTTTGGAGGACTGAGGACAGATAGACAGGAAGTAATAAGGTAGGACTTAGAGAGGATCTCAGTCTTTTGGATAGAGGAATGAAGAGACAGGAGGTCACTGGTCGCTTCTCTGCCACTTCTCTGATCATTCAGATTGCTACCCTGATCTCTGACTCCTGATTTTTTATTTATAAATAATAATTAGATAAACACAACACTCGCACTATGCAAGAGGGAACTGGGATCCCTTTCCTTCTGTCTCCTCAACCTCTTCTTGACTTTGTCAGCTCCACCTTCATCACCCTTCAAGACTGATTATAATCTGTCCTAAAACTCACAGCATCTCTCATGTTGCTCCTCCTGGCTCGGATGCAAAGAGAGCTCTCACATAACATCCTTTCCCACCACATGTGTCAGAGTACACAGGAGAGCTGCCCTTCCTCTGATCTGGCCCTTCCTGGCTGTTCTGGGTCACCACCCACTACTTGTAGGAAGAGGTCCCAATAAAGATCATATCTGTTCTGTGGGACACGATCATGCTCTGCATGTGTTCATCTCTATGTACACCAATTCATAATTGTTTGTGTCTCTCCTATGAGACTCTGGACTCTCAGAGGCAGGGGTTAACTGTTTTCACTTTGTATCTAGAACATGTTTGTCATGTACTAACACACTAGTGATGCTTGGTGGGTGAGTGGATGAGTGGATAGGTAAGTGGGTATACTAATGGGTGGACAGTGAATGCATGTGTGGATGGATGGATGCATGCATGCATTAGCATATGAGTAACTGTGTGGATGGATGGATGGATGGATGGATGGATGGATGGATGGATGGGCAGACAGACCAATGGGTAGATAACAGAACAAAAGTTCAGGTGGATGGGTGAAAGATGGTGTGTTAATAGGTGGTTAACAGAATAAATGTACAAATGAATGCATGCATGAATACAGATATTCATATGGATCGATCTCTCCCCGCCCCGTTCTCTCTCTATCTCTCTCAGTCTCTCCAGGATTGAAGGTGATTTAGACAGAGCCTTAAGTGGACATTAGACCCCAGCCTCCCCTGGCCACATTTCTTCCTCCTTATTGCACCATCCCTACATGCACCCTTCCTGAGGGATGCTTGTTTCCTGCCACAGCCGTCTCCTCAAGACGTTTCAGCTTTACCAAAACAGAGACCATATCCATCATGTTTCACTTTGATTCCAGCACGTAATACTGAGCCCAGTATTAAGATACCTGTGGATGCTAGAAAACTGACTCCCAATGGTCACGTGGAACAAGGGCCAAGGGGGTAGGACAAGAAGGAGACAATCTGGAGCAGTCACCAGAGAAGGGTGGGAGGCACAAAACAGCCCAGGGGTCTTGGGGTACAGGGATGGACTAGAGGAGAATCATCTCGATCACTATTACAACCTGAACTCTAAGACTACCCCAACCTCAGTCTTATCATGATTCTCCCTCAATTTCCTCGCACTATCATCCAGGGCCCCCTCAGAAAAGATAGCCCCTGCATCCACTACTTCATCCCACGCTGCTACAAGAGTCTCATCCTGCTACAAGAGTCCCATCCTGGCCCATCAGGGAAGCCCACCTTTGAAGGCCTCATCCAGGTCTTCCTTCCCAAAAACAACCCCCAAGTCATGGATGGCGCAGGTGTGGAACTGCACTCGGAAGATAACGTCTCGAGCCGGGCTCCGGAACTTCTTGTGGTAACACTTCAGCTGTGTGGGAAAGGGGCAAAGGGAGAAAGGTCAGGTCGCAGGGATCCTCCGAACTGGCTCCATTAGCTGAGCCCCCAAGGCTCACCCCAAACTCAGGAGAGAGCGGTCACCAATGCCAAACAAGATCTCAAAGCTCTTTGGGAAACTTCTAGAAGAGAAGAGGAGGGGAACAGTCTGGAGTTGTGGGAAATGTCCTCCCAGATGTCCCTGCATACAGGTGGGTATGGAAAAGGAAACAGGGCCTTTAACTACGGCAAGCCGGTCTGAGTTTAGAATCGGGAGTGTCTTGTCACCAGTCTTGAGTTAGAAGGTCACAGTTCACATGGAATGGAAGTTCCCTGAAGTTGCCCCAGAGCAAAAGACGAAGCTAGGAGAAGAATATCCACTCCAAGGGAGGAAGGCAGACCAAGACCATGTGAGTCTGGGAGGGCTTGTGGGAACCCACAGTTCTAAACTCCGTAGCTCCCTGGAGACAGATGCATGTCCCACGTCCCCAGGGCAGGGCGGGAGCAGGACAAAAGATGGGACACTTAAGGAGGAGGGTGGAGCTCACCAAGATGTCTCCCTTCAGGAGCAGCCCTGGTTCAATGGTGATACAGATGCTGGCCTGGCTGTCTCCGGGGATGTTGCTGAGGGAGAGAGGCCATGAGGGAGCGTGCTCCGGAGGAAGCAGGCTCCCTTCCTTCTCCCTTCCTCCTGCCCCACCCCTGTCCTCACTCACACAGACGACTTACTAAATGCCAGATGTGTACACAGGCTGCATGGCTTGGTAGATGCGGAGAAACGGTCGGCACCCTGTCAGAGACGGGGATGTGTCAGTCAAGAAGCAGAAATGGTTGGGAGGTGAGAGACATGGGGAGGGGAAAGGAGGAAGAGAGGAAGAGGAAAAGAAGAGGAAAAGAAGGAAGCAAGAAAGGGGGAAAGACTAACTTCATTTGTAAGGCATTTTAAGGAGACAAAACAAAACAAAAAAAAACACGCGGGGGCTGGAGAGATGGCTCAGCAGTTAAGAGCACTGGCTGTTCTTCCAGAGGTCCTGAGTTCAATTCCCAGCAACCACATGGTGGCTCACAACTATCCGTAATGAGATCTGGTGCCCTCTTCTGGCCTGCAAGCATGCGTGTAGGCAGAACACTGTATACATAATAAATAAATCTTAAAAAAAAAAAAAAAAAAAAAAAAAAACGCCTCCCCCAGTGTCTTCTGCCGCTAGGCACGGCCAAGTGTCAACCCCGCGTTGCAGAGGACAAGGGTTGAGCTCTGCTGAGATCCCCAAACGAGCCTGGACGACACTACAGCGTAGCATATGGCTTACCACCCAAGGCCACCGAGAAGGAAATGGAGGCTGGAGGGAGGGGACTGGGCAGGTACCTCCTTTAGACTCAAAGTTGGGGATGCCGTGCATGATCACATGGTGCAGGAACAAGGGCTTGTTGTTCATTTTGATGGAGCCAGAGAGTAGGCCGCTGAAGTAGTGCACGTACCTGTACAGAGATAGGGTAGCATCAGGGAAGGGCCTGGAGAGTCCTCTAGCCACCCACCCATTCAGCCGCCCATCCATCCACCTACCTACCCATCTATCTACCCAGCCACCCACCCATCCACCTACCTACTCACTCACCTATCTGTCCACCTACTAACCCACCCACCAATCCACATATCCATTCACCCACCCATCTACCCATCCATCCATCCACATATTTATCTATCCTTCTATCCATTCACTCTTTCCTCAAGAACACCACCCTAGGCTTCCATCTACCCCCACCTCCATGACACATGCATCCACCCAGGCCACAGAGCAGCTGAATTTCCCCAGCCAGTGCAGGTCTCCAGACTTGCAGAGTCCCAGGAAGAAAAAGAACATGAGGCTTGAAAAACTACAGAGCCTAGAGCCCATTTGGCATTCTCTGGCATCCCCTGGTGGTGAACATGAGCATCTCTTTCCGTCCTCAATCCCAACCCAGGCATCCCTGGCTGGGACAATTTAGCAGCTCACAACTACACAAAGCAGGCTGCCCAACCAAACATCCCTAACAGCCTGACTAGGCCAAAGCCAGCTTATGACTATTCTCACCGAAAACTTATGCCAGACCCCAGTTCTGCCACACAGCAAACAGTAAATGCTTAATAATTACAGTGCTTATTTTATTTCCTCCTGAATGTATGGAGTTTTCTGTATTAACTTCTTCATTTGGGATCTGAGATAATTAACTTCCAGTAAGTATTCTGTCTCTAGGTTGGTTTGTAGTTGGGTTTTTAGTTTGCTTCTTTGGGGATTTTGTTTATGTTTCTGGTGTGTGTGTGTGTGTGTGTGTGTGTGTGTGTGTGTGTGTGTGTGTTGCTTAGGGATTGAACCCAGGGTCTCCTGCATGCTGCGCGCTCAACACACTAAGCTACATCACCAGCCGCAGCAACCTCCAGTTCTTTTAACACAAATCTTGCTGGCAGAAGGGACGGACTGAGCCATCTCCTCTTTTTCCGGACAGAGATGGAAAATCAAGTCCAGAAAGAGTTGTGACACACAGCAAGATAACACAAAGCAGGGGGTGGGAGAGAGAAGGAGAGACGCCTGGATTCCGAAGCATCTCCGGAACCACAAATCGGTCCTCTGGTGCTGATCGGTTGACACTTCCTCCTTTCTAGTTTGCTAGAGAACCAGATTGAATCGGACAAGCCAATCAAAGGCAGTCTGGGACTCTACAAGAGCCAATAGCTCCACAGGAGGGTGAGACTCCAATTATGACACCAAGACAACACCCCCCACCCCCGCCCATCTCTTGGCCCCTTGGCCCTCCTCCAGGCCCGGTCCCTGAGCCTGGGTGGGGCCATTTCAGCCTCCCCTCGCAAGATAATCTGATGGGCATTACCAGCGCCTATTCAGGGCCCTGCCCAGCCCCCCTGGCCCGTTACTCAAACCGGAAACCTGGAATGGCAGGTTCCCATCAGATCTCCTGACCAGGCCAACAGGATGTGTCTGTGTTCTGGGGACAATGAGTCCGAGGGCGGGTGACAATGAATGGCTGAGCTACAGGCAAAGCCCCCTCCTGCTCACTCCTTGCTCTTCCCTCTCCAGCTGCCAGGTTCCCTGTAAGCAACACTGACAAGAAAGCAGAGGGAAAGTGGCAGCGAACGTTCCGGAAACCAACAGCTGCACTTTCTCATGTGTGTGTGTAGACAGTGTGGCCTGCCCCCACCCAACAAATGCAGTGGCCCGTGGGAGGGAGCTGTGGGCAGACACAGATAACACACGCAGACAAATTCACATGACCACTGCATGGCATGTAGGCATGTGAGGAATCCCTTGGACCTCTTCTCTTTCTGCCTAGGGGAGCCTAGGTCTTCGCTGCTTAGCATCATGGTGACTGTTCAGGCCACCTTCTCCAAGCCACAGTGAGATAGAGTAACGGTCCACATCCCTATTAGTAAGTAGACTGTAACCTTCAGGGTTAAAGGCGACTGAGACCATGTGGTCATGTGTGCATGTCAGAACCCCAGGAGCTGGTGCATGGCTTGCCATGCCTCCTCCTGTGGAAGAGCCAGAGACCAGCAGCACTGATGGTGTCTGGGAGGCCGGCAGCCAGTGAGGGTGTGCTGCTGGAAAGCACTGGGCTCCTGGGTACCTGGTGAGTATTCGTGAACTTTAATCTGGACTCCCAACTACAAAGGCAATAATAACGGTCTCCAGCAGTGACTACAGATCCTATCCAGATAAGCAAGGTGGGAATATGGGTGTGTGTTGGGGATCCTCAATATGAAGAGGCAGGAAAGGCCCTTGGAATCTACAGCCAAGTTCCCAGGAGCCACAGAAGCCACGAGGGCCTTCAGCTTCTAGCCTTCCTGCCCACTGTGCCCAGACACTTCCTTACCCTTGGCTTGACTATCCACCTTCACTCTGCTCACTCAGACCCCCCCCCCCCGCCCCCGCCCGGCGTGTGTCATTCTGAACCAGCCCCGTACCCGCCCATCACTAACAGCGACGGTTTGACCTTTCTTCAAAAACATCTGTTAGCAACTGCAGCAATCTTCTGTTTGTAAGCACACAGTTGTTTACAAAAAGCTTGTCCACACATGCCCTTGTGTGACAGATTTAGTGTCCTGTCCTTGGTGTGAGAACGGGGCTAAGCCAGCACAGAGGGGTGGCAGGCCCACAACTCACAGCCACACCAGGATTCCTGCTCTCTAGATCCCCAGCCTAGGCTAGGGCTTGCCATGGCTGTAGACTCCCCATGACCAGCTGACCTTGGCGCTGCCCTTGACACCCTCCTGCCCTGGTAGACCAGACATCACTGAATCAGGTGTCATCCAAGGGTAGACCCCAGCAAGGCAGCAGGGAGCACTTCCAGACACCACCTTGGCCCCCAGGTTCCCAGCTCTGCACTTAGACGCTAGGTCAGTCACAACTCACTGTGACCCACTGGCCTGTCCCCACCCTAACCTCAGGCTTCTCATCTGTAAAAGAAGGGTGGTCCTGGTCATCATCACTGTTCCAGTTGGGGTTTCAAAATGACCTCCCCCCAGAGACTCCAGGCTATCTCCATGAAAAAAGCCAGTTCCCTCCAGCACTCTCAATGCTATAGCTCCCTAACTTGGGTCTTCTCTATCTCGCCTCCCTTCTCTCTCTTCTTTTTCTCTTCCCCTCCTCTATTCCCTCTCTTCTGTCCCTTTTCTCTCTTCCCTCTCTCTACTCTATCCCCCCCCCCCGTCCCTGGTTCTGTCTCTTTATATCCTGTCTGTCTCTGTCTCTCTCTCTCCCCACTTCATGCTCCCTATCCGGCATCATCTCTTCTGGATGGTCACGTGTTTAATGCCTATCCCTCTCAACAGACCCACAACTCCCTCAGTGGAGAGGGACTCTGCTGTGTTAGCCTGGATGTCCCAGTGCCCACAGCTACAGCAGAGTTCCTCAACTTTGGTGATGAACGACTCCATCCGGTCCTGCTTCCTGTCTGGGCTATTATTATACACCCCAGTAAGAACATGTGGCTGGGGCCCTTAGCAAAATACTATAAATTCTCCCAAGAGAAGGTGCCCCCTTATGGTGCTATCTATGACCTCCAAGGACAGGCATTAAGGGACATCAGCATCATGTGTACTCATCCACACGCTGAGATGGCCAAGAACAGCATGTGTCTTCATACATAGGCACCTGCTCCTCCAGAGGCATGCCACAACAGACTCTCTTCTGCTAGAGGCCTCAAAAGCCAACTGACACCCCAAACTGTGGGCACCACCATGCCCATGCCACTATAGCCTTAATGCCTGTGCTTGGTATACCCTCAGTTAAGCAGATGCCCATCCCCTGAGAATGCACAAGGCCAGTATCCACCACAAGGAGTATACACACACTGGGCACTCACCTCCTCTGGGACGGCTGGCCAATGGGCACAATCTTATCCTCATAGAATCTTTTCATTGCGAACCGGTCCAGAGCCTGGTCAGCACTGCGGGGAGACACAGATGGTCAGAGAAGCCCACTCCCACACCTGAGGGCCCCTTGTCCCCTCACTCAGGTGTTCTGGAATATTCCTTTACACTGTGTGAAGACATTTCACTGTGGTTGGTTTAAATAGAAGCTAAACAGCCCATAGCTAGACAGGATTTTCAGGGCAGAGAGAATGCTGGGAAGAAGAAGGGCAGAGTTGCCAAGGAGTCGCCAGCCAGACATGGAGGAAGCAGGAAAGCAACGTGGGAAGAAAAAAAGGTAATAAAGCCACGAGGCAGAAAGTAAATTAAGAGAAATCAGTTCATTTAAGTTATAAGAGCTAGTTAGAAACAAGCCTAAGCTATCTGCAGAGGTTTCATAATTAATAAGAAGTCTCCATGTGGTTATTGGGGAGCTGGCTGGCAGGACTGAAAACGTCTGACTACACTCAGACTTCCCTAGGCTTGCACAGTCCCCCAGACAACCCTGGTTGCTGTGGAAGGATAAATTGCTCCTCCAACCATGCTGCACTGAGAAGCCTCCAGCAAGAGCATGCTCAATGTGGCAGTTTGAATGTAACTGGCCCCCCTAAGCTCATAGAGAGTGGTACTATTAGGAGTTGTGGCTTTGTTGGAGGAAGTGTGTCACTGTGGAGGCAGGCTCTGAGATCTCCTATGCTCAAGATACCACCCAGTGTCTCAGTTTACTTCCTGTTGCCTGTGGATCAAAGATGTAGAATTCTCAGCTCCTTCTCCAGCACCAAGTCTTCCTGCGTGCTGCCATGTCCCACCATGACGATAATGGACTAAACCTCTGAACTGTAAGCCAGTCCCATTTAAATGTTTTCCTTTATAAGAGTTGCCATGGTCATGGTGTCTTCACAGCAATAGAAACCCTGATTAAGACATTCAAGCATCTCTAATCCGTATGGCGCAGCACTCAGTCAGGGACTCTACAGCCAAGCTGCTTGGGCACTCATCCCTAGACTACTACTAATTGCTCCTGAGACATAATCCTTTCCATAAAACCTCATTCCCCTCACCAAATGAGGCTTAGAGGAGATTACATGAGGTGACACCCGTTAAGAGCTTGGCAGCCATGGGTGCCCACTCAGCAGACACAAGGCTGGGCTGGTTTCTGATACCCTCCACAGAACCCACCACCCATCCTCTGAGCACACAGAGGTCATTCTGGTGCTCCGATAACTTCCCATCATGCTTACAGTAAATTCAAAGTTCTCATTAAGGCCAGCAAGGCCATTGCTCTCTGTTACCCTGGCTGCCCCAAGCATTCTCTGACTCTATACTTGCCAGGCCCTTTGTTCAAACCCACAGCTCCTCTCCACGACCCACAGAAACCCTTTAGGTCCCTACAGCCACAGGTCCCCCTGACCACATGCCCCCAGCCACTTCTAGCCTCTGTTCTCACAGTCACAATCATGGATGCTACTGACAAACTTGTTTGGTATTTAAAGCCCTCCAGGGCAGGAGTTGGGCTGTGCCCTCTGCATCCTTCCAAGTACCATGGAACATGGTCCTGGACATGGCAACATCTGGGCAGCCAGGCTGCATGAAGGAGCCTTCAGTCTCTGAGCTGAGTCAGGTCAGGACGGGATCTTTCCACCGGCTGGTTCCTACCCTTTCTCCCGAACACCAAGGAAAAAAGAAAACCCTGCCAGCCTGAGATAACTTCCAGCTTGACCCCTGGACCCAATTCTGATGCAACACTGTTCTGGCTTCTTCCTGCCTCATCTAGGGAAATAGAAAGCAACTCAGGGAGGCTACGTGGTCCCCCAAACTGCTGGGTGGGTGTCTCCACAAAGGGGAAAGCTCTCCTCCCTGCTGCCAGCTGTTTTCATCCTGCCTCAGAGCTGAGGGCACTTTCTCCAGCTCTAGAGGCCCCTGCACCTCTTTTTTTTTTTTTTTTTTTTTTTTTTTTTTTTTTTTTTTTTTGGTTTTTTGGAGACAGGGTTTCTCTGTGTAGCTTTGCGCCTTTCCTGGGACTCACTTGGTAGCCCAGGCTGGCCTCGAACTTACAGAGATCCGCCTGCCTCTGCCTCCCGAGTGCTGGGATTAAAGGCGTGCGCCACCACCGCCCGGCGCCCCTGCACCTCTTATTCCCTCTTGCTCCTCTATCTGAGGGCACTTCCTGGCCCCCAGAAGGCATGTGAGTGGGAGAGGGACATCCCCAAATCAATGTCCAGATGACAGAAGCTGGGACAGAAGACAGCTGACCTCTCACCTGGCTGAAATGTTGCTGTAGTGCATATACGCTGCGATGACAACCCCAATCCTGCCTCGGTTTCCCTGCAAGAGGCAAAAAGCAACCATTGTTCCAACAGGCTCTGCTGTACAAAGCCCAACCAGAAGCCTAGTGGCCAAGGATGGGAGAGAAGAGTGCAGTTCTGAAGAAAGGAACACTGAGAAAGGAGGCGGGAGGGGAGCAGTGAGAAAAGCTAGCCCACTCTCCACGGCTAGGAGCTTAAACTGCTGCCCTGCCCTCATTTGCTGGAGGTATACACTTGGGCAGAATCTATAATGTCCTAGAATGGAGAACACAAACAGGTAGGTGAGTACAATCACACAATCTTAGCACCCAGGCAGGTGTGCACACACACACACACACACACACACACACACACACACACACACACAGAGGTACATGCACACAGGTACAGCCTGTGCTCTGACCTTGTTGTGGAGAACAACAACATTGTGGGGGTCTGCATTGAGCCAGGTGTCCATGGCCTTGCAGACGCTACAAATCTTCTCCAGGGCCGGTGTGTGCAGATCAGGCCAGCCAAATTCCAGGACCTGTGGTTGAGACATAAGAAAAGGAAAGTCCGGGGACTCCATCAAGTCAGCCAGCACAGCATGGAAGTAGCCACCAGCAGCCAGGCCTCTGCTCTTGTCCTGCGGAGAGGTAAGGCTTGAAGAGCAAAGGCCATGGCCTGGGACCCAGGCTCACAGTAAGATCTTAGGCAAGCCATGTCCCCCTACCAGAGCTATTGTCCTCATGGATGTGTGCCAAGGTGTACAGCGTAGAATTGTGATCTCAAAGTTTCCAGAGAGGCCTGAGCTCAGTGCTCCAACTCCCCTCCAAGGCTAGTTCAAGGCTGATTCATGATGACAGATGAAGGGATAGGGTCCCCTGGTGCTCACGCCACCTTAGATATACAGACTGTCCATTCTCGGGCCTCTGGGAGAAGTCTGAAGTATGCAGAAGCAGAACTTCCCAGTGATCTTCAGCTCTCAAGCCCACAAGGCCTCCTCAGGCCCTCTCTAATTTCACAAAACACTAAATGAAAAGAGCCGCCCTTTGGCAGGATCCACAGAACATGCCTAAGCCAGCTGTCCACTCTCAGAGACATATATGAGGCCCAGAGAAGTCTGTCACCTGCCTGAGGTCCCACACTGACAGGCACCAGAATCCAGGATGGAAGCCAAGGTCCTCTGCAAAGTCTCTAATAATCAGAGTAACAATCTACAATGCAGAGTAGTCCCTGGAACAGGAGCCTATATAGAAAAGACACAGACACAGCCCCACTCTGCGCTGTGCTCCAGAAACCCTGGGCATTTCCTCCCCAGGGGCAGATGAGGCCAGAAACCACTGTGCGAAATTTCAGTAGTTGGTACTATAGTCATTTTGCAGATCTGAGATACCCTTGAACTTGGAAGTGTCATAGAACCGCACAAGAGCGTGCGTGTGCTCTGTCCTGCTATCCCAGGCTAGACCAGGCCGTGTCATCCTAAAACAGCCACAGACTCACCTTAGCATGGAGTTTCGTGACATCAGGCCTCTGCTCAGATAGGTTGAACAGCTAGAAAGAGACAAAGGAAGAGTGAGAAAGGAGAGAGTTTGTCCCCGCTTGTCAGGAGCCCAGGCACCGGCAAGCCACGAGCCCTGGGACTCCTACACCCGCTGTCACTCTCCTGCCTAACGGCCATGTTTCCACCATGAACACAGGCTGGCCAACAGGATCAGTAGAGAGCGCTCAGGAAAGGTGGAGGCTACCACACTCAGCCAGGCCCCTTGCAAGGGAACATCCTGAACTGGGGATGAGAAGGGATGGAGCCCAGCCCACTGGTGGTGAGTGACAGTGGTTGGCCACCTCTGACTTTAGGACCAAATCCCGAGACAACACCATTTCTCTGTCTTGCAACCTCCTTCCACCATAAAGTGCAGGGTATCCTAGTGGACGCCCTCAAACACGTGGAGTCCTGCTCATGTCCCAGAACGTACCCTGTCTGTCTCCCATGTTCCTTGACCCCCTGAAGGGCTGTGAGGAGTTGCTTGTCTCTCTCATGCCACCACATTTGACAGTAGTTATGTCACCTCCTAGGAGGAGAGGGGACAGACCCCAGAAAGGGCAGGAAGGAGGGGGCCGCGACAGAGCACAGACATCCTAGAACTCTGTATTCCTGGAGCCAGAGAACTCCAGATACTCCCAGTCCCATTAAGGAACACACTTAATGACACTGACGATGTCACAGAGCTGGCTTCGTAAGTAATGGCCAGCCACTCAGCTATATCACAGAGCCAGAAGGAGAACCCAGGACTTTCCGTTATTTGAAGCCAAGCACTTCACTGATGCTCAGCGCGGATGACGGAGAGATTGTTACAGAGGCCTTCAAAGTGTGTGTCCCCCGAGAACTTCAGAATCTGGGACCTTTGAAAGTGGTTAAGGATCTTGCCAGGAGATACGCTTGGATCCAAGCTGATCCTAAGACCAACAACTGATGTCCTGATAGCCAGAGACAGACAGGGATGGCCAGGTGAAGGTGGAGGCAGAGAATGGAACAAGGTGGCCACAAGCCAGGGAAGGCCTCGGAGTGCTGGGAGTGGGCAGGAGAGGGGAAGAGGCGAGGAAGGCAAGTTCCTCCAGGATTCAAGGGAGCGTGGCCTCCCCGTCAACCAGATGCCGGGCCTCCAGAACACATTCCTGTCATTTTAAGCCACATAGTGTGTGGCCACTTGTTCCAGCAACCCCGGTAACCTTGTGCAACCTCCTCAGCCCAGCTCTGCTAAACATGACAAGCAGCACCCAGGAGCTCAGGGCCAGCAGTCCAGCCCCCACATACCTCCCTAGAGCATGGATCTGAGCCTCCCCCAGGAACGGTCACCTTCCTGCTGTAGAGGATAGTTCTGCCACCCACCTCCCGGACATCTGCTGTCTCTAGCCAGCCACGGGATACCCCAAAGCTGCACATGGCCAACTCTACTCCAGGGCTTACACCCAGAACAGCTCCACCAGCCAGCCAGACCTCAGCTCTCTCTAGGATCCGTTCTAAAGGTGAAGAGGTTATCGGAGGGCCTGGCTTGTAGTGCAGGCTCAGTTAACATGAAACTGTGTCTTTATTCTCTTCTCCTAGTCTGCACACTGACACATTCACACATCCTCACCCTCACACACACACACTCACTCACAGGTACTCACACATTCTCACACTCAACACACACTTGGTTCCAGACGCTACACTCAACAGCACACGCTCTCCTGAGAATCAGCTCTCTCTGAGATAAAGTGAAGACCTGGCTGGGCCTTGCAAGATGCCCAGGGTAACAGAAGGAAGGCGTGCTGGCAGGGGAGTGAGCAAGAGGGAGGGTGAGGCCTACCCACCAGGTAGTTGCCCCCATGTTTGGACTTCAGCATCTGGGCCACTTCACGGAGGTTGCTACGGAAGTTCTCCTCATTGGCTGTGCTGGGGAAGGACACGGCGATGATGCGCTCGGTGACATACACCAGGTCCAGCTCACAGCTGTCCTCCATGGCTCGGCTCACACTCATGTTTCTAGAGAGACTGAGTAGAAGACAGGTCCAGGTCAGAACCCAGTAATCCAACCCTGCCTCTAACACACTATGGATGTTTCTAAAAGGATCCAGAAGGGAAGGAGTGACTGGGAGGGTGCTCCCCAGAATCCTGGAGCAGAGCCCTGGCCATCTCCATGCACTCAAACTGAGAAGACAGGAGGCCTCCCTGGGGAAGGGGGCAGCTCAGGTGATAGGCTCACATGGGCTCCAGCTGAGCCAGAGGCCAGGAACATTCCAGCCTCCCTCAGGCAGACTGACCCCTGCACTCCATCCCCAGCTCTCCCTGCAGAGATCATTCTTGGCCCAGGGCCCCCCTCATTCCTAAAGGCCAGAGACGTGAGAGGGTGCTGGGTGTTTGCTGCAGTGGTTTCAGGGGTCCTAGGAGCAGTGGGAGCCCCTGGGCCAGCAACTGTCTTTCCTCTAGACACAGGGTGAGGGAAACTGGGAACTCACAGCTTTATGCCATCTGCTTTTTCTACCAGAGGAGGAGTCATGTTATCTACTGAGGTTCCTCCTCCATACCCTCCTCCCCGTGTTACCTGTTACCGCATCCTCCCTCCCTAGCCAAGGTGGGCAACACTCCTTATTTCGCCAACCTTCACTATACTATAGCAGTATGGGGTTGAGGTTGGAAGGGGGTTAAAAGCAGCAGATCCTCTGGCCTGGGTGACAAAAGAGACCCAGGACATCAAGGAGCCTAGAAATATCCAGATTCCACCAGACTGGGTTGACATGGGCCCAGATGTCGGGATAGGTGTAGACAGAGGGCAGCCAAGGACAGTTCTCTCCGATGACATGGGGGTAAAAGTCTCTCCGATGACTGGGGAAGAAGCCCAGTTAGACCTGGACCGGAATCCCAGTCCCTATTGTATCTCAGCAGCCACTGAACCAGAGCTCTGACTACAACCCAGGGGCCAGACGCCATCTGGACACTTACTCCAACTGTTGATACAGAGTAACCCCTATTCTCCATAGTCCTTTGGTCCTGGCTCTAAAGAAGGGACTGCATCCTCCTCAGAAAAACTCATAAACCCAGCCCATTCCTTTCTAGCCTTTCCCTCTGAGAGGCAGAGGAGGGAGAGAAGCCAAGACCGCAACAAGCATGAGTCAGAGGTGGCCATCCTGGGGTAGTGGACAGGATCGACCTACCCAGCAGTTCCACTATCAGGCTGGTTCCCAGGAAGGACACAAAGGCAGAACAGCGCCACCGGCTGGACAATGACTGGCATCACAGCTTTAAGTGTACCAAGCAGTGGAAGGATGGGGTTGGGGGACCACAAAGGGCCATCTGGGTCTATAGGAGCTCTAAGCAGAAACCAGGGAGCCTCAGAATGAAGGTAGAGAGAGGCAGGGTGTGGGCAAAGCTTGGAGTCTTCCTGTGTGTTCTCTTCCCTGTGCGGAGAACTCTACCAAGACCTCTCCACAACAGTCAGAGACCTCATCCACAGAGTCAGAACCAGCATGGGCCTCGATGGCAGCCGGCCCTGAGTGCCGCTTCTGACCAGTGGGTGACCTTGAACAAGTCACTGCAGACATTCAGCAGCTCATATGCCAATACACAGACCTCCAGTGCCTTTACAAGGACTGATGAGCTCATGCGGGGAAATACAGAGTCCACCTCAAGGTCTGATCTAAAACTCACAATGATGATGGCCAAGGGCCACCTGAACTCTAGGCCCCTCACTAGGGCTGTAGAGCATCAGTCTTAGGACTCAGGATGGGACATGAGAATGCCCATACCCCATATCCTCCCTGTGTGCCGAGCGTACCTGAGAGGCTGTGGCTGCGGCTGGATGCTTGGGGAAACTCTCATGGAGTCCTGGAAAAGAGAGAAGACACAGTATTACAAGGGAAGGGGAGGGGGGGCACAGGAAGGGAGAAGCAGAAAGGAGCCCAGAGCGTGGGCCACACACAGCTCCTCACCCCCTCCTTGATCAACACTCCATCCCCGTCACCATAACACACCAACACCCCAGCCACAAAAACCCAAAGGCCACAAGTACCTGCTGTGGGAGAGACCCGGTTAGGTTGGAAAGAGGAAATCTCTGATATAAAGACACACAGCCACCTGGCTGGCTCCCCTGCTCTGGGGACACACCAGCAGTGGCTGGATTGGCAGAAATGCACCTCGCCCTAACTTTACCGGTCATCATAATAGTAACCTCAACTAAAGATCACAGACAGCAGCCACCAATGCTCTAGGGAAGCGAAGAGTATCTATCCTCCTCGGGCTAGCACTGAACCTGTGTCCTCTGCCACAGCCACCCCTCACTCCCCCTCCTCCAAAGCCACAAGGCTGAGTCACCGAATCGATGGAAAGCTTTGAGACGGAGCAGCAGGTGGGTGATTTACCATGGGAATCCACAGCCCCACATGTCTAAGGCTCCGTGCCTCTTCTCCTGTCTCCCCTGCCCCACATGTCTAAGGCTCCGTGCCTCTTCTCCCGTCTCCCCTGCCCTACATGCAGGGTATCGGCAGTACAAAATTAAGCCCAATAAACCCAAGCTGGTGACTCAACTTTGCAGGGCAGCAGAGTGACATCCAGTGAAAGCATAAAAATCAAGCCACACAGACTTGTGTGGCTCTAGGCTCCAGCATCCTGCTGGGCAGCATGGGAGACGCTTAGCCCATTGCACCTGGTGAAATGTCACCAGGATGTCACAGAAAGACAGGGAAGCCATCAATAGCTTGTTACGGGTAGGCAAGCAAAAACAAACAAACAAACAAACAAACAAACAAAAATATGCAGATGAGTCTCCTCACTCAGTACCTAGCACTTGGTCAATGGCAACTATCACTTTAACTGTCACTCTTCTATCAACAAGAACTGAAAGAGAAGTTCCGGAAAGGGAAGGGACAACCATCCATCATCATGAAAAAAAAAAAAAAAAAACAAAAAAACAAGTCCTGTTTTCCTCTCCCTCAGCAGCCACCGTCTACTCCCACCCATCCAGAACAGGGCACCCCAGTTCTGAATTCCTGGGCTCCACCGAGCCACCTTCCCTGGCCACCAAATGGCAGCCTCCCTTGGAGGCAGCAAGACCACAGTCTGCAAAGAGCAGGCACATAAGACACACGGTGACTCACCCCTGAATCCCTGGGAAATTGATGACGGAGCAGGATTCGAACTCAAGGAGCCCAAGTGGAGGGTATAGCGCCCAATATGCAGAGTGTTGGGCTCTGAGGTCCAGCTCCCCATGGAGGACAGAGTCAGGGCCCCTGGCTGTGGGAGGGCTGGCCACCCCGCCACAGTGGGGCTGCTCGGGGCTCAGCAGAACTAAGTATAAGGAGGAGCCGAACAGCGCTGTCAGAGGAACGATTCTCAGTCTCTCAGCATTTCCTGCCCTAGGACTGGGGGTTGCGTGAGTCAGGCTAGGGCAGGAGAGGCGGGGACCAGGGTGTTTGGTTTTCAAACCCTAAACCAGGCTGTTTCAAAACTCCCCACCCCGAAGCACGCAGAAAGCCAACACTTCATCCATCCCATTGCACTGGTCTCTGATGAGGAGGCCTTGACTCTCCTCAGGCCCTGGGCTGTGCTCCAGGCTCTAGGGCCACCCTGCTATAAATAGCCCCTAGGGCTTCATCTGCTACGGATCCACAGCCACTCTTGAAGGAAGCTACCACAGCTGCTTTGAACAACTGGAAGCCACAACTTAGCCAAGGCTTACGGTGCAGCCAAGACCAGGGCCAGTCGCAAGCAAGGAGCTGGAGGGAGACATTGGGCCATCTGAGCCAGAACTGACAAAGGAACTGGAGAGCCAAGCAGAGCTGGGAGCCTCCAAAGGCACAGGGCAAAGGATGCACAGGACCCAGAGACCAGGCTCTCAGTCCGGTTCCCCACCACCCTCTGGCCAAGGTTATAACACTCCACATTCCTGACTCCCGCCTGGAAGATAAATACTTGGCCCAAACAGAGTCTGGCCCCTGCCGCCTCCAGAGGTGATAAGAAAGGTCCAGGCACTCTGAAGCAGGGTGGCTGGGGCAGAGATGCACAGGGGAAGCTGTCCTGGGCAGGGGACAGGGACTAACAGCTGGACGGTCACCCCTTGATGAATCACAGGGCTGGGCTGCACTCATACCAACAGGGCTTCCTGTTTTCTGCAAGGTTTGGGGACACATGACCCTTGCTGGCAGAAAGCAGGCTTGCACAGGGACTGTGGATGCATCATGAGCACAGAACAGTAAAGAGGCAGCCAGGAGCAAACACACCCCTCCCGGTGCTCCAGCCTGCCCAGGTGACTCCCTATGAGACAGAAGGGTAAGTTGAGGTCTGGAGTCGGCTCTGTGGCCCGCTCATGGCCGACATTCCCTTGCGGGTTAAACTTTCACGGAGGCTGTGTTCTAGGCACCTGGGAGCAGAAGTGGAGAGGTCCAAGCCTCACCCTCCTTCTGTACAGAGAGATCATTGTCAGTCCACCCGGCAGGACACACAGTGGCTTAGTCTCATGAACTCGTTGGTAAAATGGGGGCCACACAGGGCTCTGCAATCTTTTACCTGCCCCACTTGGGACTCCCTGGGGAAGGTTTATTTTAAAAAGGAAAATAAATTCTCTGCCTGCCTGGAATCTCATTCTTTTCCCCTCTAGGGAATCTCAAAATTCTTAACTTCCTATGAGCCCCTCCCAAGACGGACCAATAATAGAACTTTTGATCCAACTCCCCAAGCACCGAACAGTCTGCCCTATCCTCATCTCTCAAACATGTCTCTCTTTTGCAGAAAGGCCTCCATGAAAGGGGATGCCGTAGCCTCCCCCCCGAACAGTCTTTCCTCACTGTCAGGACGTCCCTCCTCATATCTAACCCTCATCCTTCCTGCTCTGGGCACCAACTCTTTTTTCCTTGGTCCCCCCTGCAGGCGAGAGCTGACCGCATAACTCAGGCGTTCCTGAGTAGCTCCGTGTCTGCAGCTTCAGGCTGCGCTATTTGCCACCTTCTGCTCCCCATGGCCTATCCACGCAGCAAGAGCTATGGGAACCTCGGGTCTCTGGTGGGGCTTGTTTGCAGCTAGAAGCTGGGAGAACTCCTGCTTTCCCTTCAAGAGTAAACAAAACACCTCTGGACAGAAAAAAAAAAAATGGTCTCCTGAACCTAGGTCCCCAGGGTCCCAGCTGAGAGGAGGGTCTACCAGTGAACACCAGGGGTCGAGTGAGGCAGCCAGAGCCCAGCCCTTCATTCCTGCATCTCCTCGGGTTGAGGTCCCCCACACAGGCCCCTGCGGCCACACCTCTTCCTGCCCCCCCTTCCTGCCCACCACTTGGATTTTTCCAAAACAAAGTGCGACACAGCACACGTCTGCAGCCTTCACTGCACACCAGCTCCATCAGAGGAAACCGCCTGGAGAGGCCAGAGCAGGAAACACCCCACAAACAAGCCAGTGCCCTGAGCCGGTTCCTCCTTCCCCCTGCCCAGCGCACAGGAGAGCCCCGGGCAGCCAGGAGACCAGTACTGCAGCCCCGGGTCAACCCACCTATGACAGATGTCTGGAAGCCTGACAGCGGGTTTCCATTCCTCTGCAGCAGGCAGGCCCTTTCTGGGATCTGCTCTCCTGCTTGCCCTTCTTACACTCCCTCACTAAGACTCATTTGCTCCGTCCTCCAACCTCCAGACGAGGCACCACCCTGACCCACCCTGACACACAACCACTTGCAGATTCTCTGATCCCACACCAACCAAGGTCTTTCCTGAAAACTAAAACAAGATACCATCAAACACAACTAAGTGGTCACCTCTTCCATGCGACCAAGGTCAGGCATGCCCTCGGGGTCATTAGCTCTTCTAGAATTCTAACTGGACTCCTTCTGGCTTGGCTATAGTTATGGATTCCATTTGGCCCAGGCTAGGGATGCAGGGTCAGAAATCCTAGAACGTAACTTCTAAACATGCCCAGAACATCAACTAAAAGTAATGATTCAGAGGCTACCACTCTCCCTTGGCCAAGGGTTAAGCGTCCTGGATGACTCGTATCCAGAGACACTCAACGGATACCTCAAGTTTCTGTTTCCTCATCTATAACACGGAGCCACAGCATCTGCCACACACCTCGTCGTGAAGGCATACGACCTCCCAGCCTAGCTCCTGGCCCCGAAAAGAAATAAGGGCAGTGAGACCAGCTAGTATTTACTAAGCACCCATCATAGCTGGGAGTGCCTGGAGCTAGTTCATCCTTTGCCATAACACACACCAAACTAAATTCCCGAAAGCATCCTGAGTACCAGTAGACGGGGATCCTCACGTACCTCCAGGGAGCCTTCCCCCAACCTCGGAGTCCACGCGGCCCCTGCACAGTTCCACTCCTTATTGCTGGCTCTATGGCGGCCCAGGATGGTGCAGCAGTATTGGTGGGCCACCCTCGGGAGCTGCTACAGCTCAGCCCCTCCCTGCGGGGCCCTCCCTACCAGAGGCCAGGCAGCTGTGGGATGATAGGGCCCCGTGCCATCAACAGCTCCCCCTGTGCCAACCGCCAAAACCACTCCCTGTTCCTCTCCAGGCCTGCAGTGGACGGAGGGGCCAGCATGGGGCACAGGGTAGAAAAGACCCGAGGAAGGTGAAGTGTCCTCTGTGGGGCCCCGCCAGGGGGGTAGAGACAAGCCAGCCCCAGCAGAGATCAGGGGCTCCTGTGCCCTAGCCAGAGTTCCTTCTGATTGAGGAACTTGTCCCCTGCCCGCCCCCCCCCCAATAAAACCGAAGACAAAATGAGCAAGGACCAGATAACCTTTCAGAATCCTGAATCAGAAGCTGAAAAGTCACACAGCATTCGCCATTTCCCGAGACTCCTGGCTCCAGGCAAGCATCCCCAACCGTGTCTCCAGCATCTAGGGACACCTTAAGAGCCCAGGGCCCCTTTACAGAGCCCTGTTTCCCTCCACCCTTTCCAAGCCTGCCTTCCACCAAGCCTAGCTCTCAGATCCGCCTCTCTGTTCCTCCCTCACCCAGTGCCATGGCACAGTGGTGAAAACCGTTGCCAAGCCTGAACCCAGCAAGTGACTTCATGGGCCTTCTCTTTTCCCAACACTCTAGTCAAGCCAGCCAGGCCCCCTTCAAGAGAGTTGCGAAGGTCGAAGGGCACTGCTCCCCCCCCCCCACTCCTGCTCGTTACCCGCTGCGAGCAGTCTTGGCCCCTACCCTCCTTATACTCACCCCTTCCTGGAGGCTTTTGGGAGAGCTTCCACCCTTGCGGTCTCCTTCCCCCTGTAGGCAGAGGAGAGGCTGTCAGAGATGGGGCAAGATGAACAGTGTAAGGTTCCAGACTTCCTACCTGCTGGGATCAGGGTGGAGCGTGAAAGGGTATCAGAAGGTCGGGGGGAGGAGGGGGGGTTGTGTTACTCAAACACCTATTTGTCCACTCAAAGGCCCGATAGAGAAAGGTAAACCCTCTCCTTCGGGCCCACCCCTGTGGGACACTGTTATTCCATTCTGAAGATGAGAAAGCTAAGGCCCAGCACGCTCTCCCTCACCTGAAGTCCCACAGGTAGGGTCTTTGCCTCCAGCCCATAGTTTCAAGCTGGCCTTTCCCATCCAACAACTCTTCCAGCCTCAGTTTCCCCCATTGCAGAGCCCCCCACATTCTTCTCATCCTCTCCCATCCAGCCTGGAGGAAAACTCTGCTCATGTAGTCCAAAAGATCGGTGGGAGGTCTGCTCAGCTTTCTCATATTCCGCCACTCCCATGCCCTCTTTGTGTGTGCATGTGGTTGTATGTGTGCGTACGTGTGTGTACGTGTGTGTGTGCGTGTGCGTGTGCGTGTGCGTGTGTGTGTGTGTGTGTGTGTGTGTGTGTGTGTGTGTAGATGCACATGCATGTGGATCACCTTCACAAACCTGTATTACTAAAGCAGACAGGTCCTGCCCCCTTCCTACTCTCCCAAGCAAGATTGGCATTTGAGACAGGATCTCTCACTAGCCTGGGACTTGTCCCCAAGGGTCCCGCTATCTCTCCCTCCCCAGCCCTGTGGTTACAAGCATGTGCCACCCGACTGGGCTTTTTTCCCAGGTCTTTTCTGGGGATCGAACGTAGACGTTCAGGCTTGTACAGGTACTTCCCTGATGGAGGGTTACCAGGGCCTCCTTTTTTTTGTTTGTTTTTTTTTAAAGAGGTCTCACTACGTAGCCCAGGCTGACCTAAACCTGAGGGTAACCCTCCTGCTTCAGCCTTCTGGATGCCAGGTTGACAGGCCTGAGACATTTAGCATATTTCTTGCAGACAGGCTTCGTCATTGATCTCCTCCACAGCCCCACCCTGCTCCCTCTCTGTCGGCCTCACTCAGGCAGCCCATGGCTGCACACAGGTTCCAAGATCATCATCGGCACCCCTTCCTCCAGGCTCCAACCCCTCCCCCATCTCTAAACCCACCCTTCCCGCAACCCCCTTCCAACAGGGGCCCCCTCATTCTGGCCCTTCTGTCACTCACCACATCCACTACATTCTTGGGGACAGTCTCCGTGGTGATGGGCTAGGGACAAAAACAGAAAACAGTGAAACAGGGAAATGCTGGCACAGCTGCCTTCTAGGCCGGCAGTCAGGGTGGTAATAAGGGCACAGTCCCAAGCTTCAAGACATCACTTGGCTAGTCCCAAGCTGGGGAAGCAGCCTTTGCAAAATGACACACAATCTTATTAGTCATGGTCATGGAGCCATCCAGTTCCGCCCTCACCAAGGGCCCACACTAGGTGTCCGCGCAAGCCTCAGACCACTCAATAAATGAGGATGACGGGACGGACGAAGCACCCTTGCTCCAGCTAGCCAGGGCTTTTCGCCTCCACTGTGTCTATCCAGCATGAGAACCCATCAAGGCAGGGACTACCATGGCCTGCTAGCCCCAGCAAACGGACAGAAGTCACGAGAGAGGCCCAGGAGTATGGGCTCCTGGGGTCAGAGCCTGCCTGCCAAATACCGCCCAAGTCCCAGCTCTCCAGTGGCCTGTTGGCCCCACCCTTGGTACCTCTGGTACACATACACACAAAGCACGTCCATACTCACTCGACACTGTGCCTTCTCCTCCTCCTTGGTGGCTCTGATTATACCCTATATGGTACCCCATCTGTGCCTTCCTAAAGGAACGGTCTTATCTGGCCCTATATACTGCATTCCTCAGTTAATTCGGGAATTTGAGATTTTGTTTTTATTTTTATTATGTGCATGTGTGCATATCCATGTGTGGATTTGTTGACATGAGTGCAGGGTGCCCATACAGACCAGTAACATCAGATCTCTGGAACTAGATTTACAGGTGGTTACAAGCCATTCCACAGGAATACTGGGAACTGAACTCCGGTCTCCTACAATGAGCAATACATGCTCTTCACTGCTAAGTCATCTCTCCAGCCCTGATTTTGGATTCTGGGTCTACCTTCATCCAAGTAAGCATAAGGACATTTTGATCAGCTCAATAGTAACTCCCTAATGCCAGGAACCAGGGGGACCAGAAGTGGGCCAAATATGCACAGATGGGCCATCCCAGCATCCTCCCTCCACCCCAGTCCACACAGGAGCTTCATCCTAAAAGTGTCCAGAAGAGTAAAGGGGGTGGGGGTAGGGGGATAGGAGCTTCCAAGGCCAATCTCACCTCCTCATCATCCCTAGAGTTCTATCCGTCACTCCAAGAGAGGACTGTGACCACCAGAAAGGCTATTGGCACTGGGTGTCCCACCTACCTAGAACTTCTGAGTCATCACATGCTGTAGGGACCAGGAGTGTGTATCTCCAACAGGGTCCTGGATGGCTCTACGAGGAGACAGCCCAGCCCACACCCTGACTCTGCTGTCAGCAGGTGACCATAAGTAGGCTACCTGTCCTTGCGCCCACCTACATGGCTGCCTGGGGTAATTGCATGTTGAGTGAATGGAATAAAGGCCCCCTATGAAGAGGGCCTGGCTCCTAGCACAGGCTAGTCCTTACTGTTCACCCTCTCATTCTGGAGTTCCCCCCACAACACAGAGGCCCGCCCAGCCCCGCCCTACTCAGACCCGTGCCCAGCCTTCTCCAAGCCATAAAACTACAGGCCTCAGCAGAGTGGGAGAAATGCACCCTTCCTGCCAAGGATCATCTGAGCACTGTCCCCTCTGCCCCCACCCCTTCCCTTGCCAGCTGGAGGCCAGCCACGGGCAAGAATCGCCAGCAGTCAGATGCCTTCAACACACTGTCCCGCATGTCTCCTGAGGAGCTAAAAATTTCCAAACACCCAGATTGCCCTGCAGAGTTCATAACCTCAGCCCAGCATGCATGCATCCCTTCGACCCTAGTTCTCCAGGACTAACTACCAGCCCTAAACTACCTGAGAATGGAAAAATGCAGGGACTGGGTCCCAGCTGGGCAGAATTGGCTAAGGCTGCCCAAGCTCTCACATGGCACAGTAGGGAAGCTCCCAGAGACTCTCCAGGGCAGGCAAAGACTCAGAAGTAGCAGCCTCAGAGAACTGTGGGGCCTCGATTATACTTCAAGCGCAGGTCCCCCATGCAAACAGGCAGGCAGGCACGCACACACACACACACACACACACACACACACACACACACACACAAACCCTCCCTGGTTGATTTCTAGTCCTAAGGAAAAGAGGTGTTCATTTATTTTATATGTATGTGTATGTGCCTGAGTGTACATATGTGTACCACCTGTGTGCAAGTGCCAGTAACCTAGAACTGGGGTTACTGGTCACCTAACGTGGGTGCTGGGAATTGAACCAGGTCCTCTGCAGGAGCACCAAGTACTCTCAACTGTTCCGCCATCTCTCTAGTCTCTGATTTTTTTTTTCCTTAGAACACATTGCTCTCCAACCCTCTATTTTATATTTACCAACATCCTTTACAGCCTGTCTCTCACCGAAATAGGAGCCATGCCCACACTGAGCATAGAACAGTGCCTGGCACACTGTGGGCCCTGGGGAAACATCTGTGGAACGAACAGTCTCCTTGCTCCCTTCTCTGATACCCTAATCATACTCAGAATTGACTGACAATACAACAGCAGCCCAGGTCCCCTGGACGTGTGAAAGCCTTCACCTTCATTTTTTGTTTAGTTTTAGATCAGGACCTTTCCAAACCACATGCATGCATGCATGCATGCATACACACACAAATGCATGCACGCATGCACACACATGCACACTACCTCCTCACATGCCACTCTCAAGACAAGTACTACTACAGGGCCTTGAAACATCACCTCCTCCTGCCCTCTGACGCACAGACAGGAACTGAGGTGTAGGCGGAAGACCTGCCAGGATCTTGAATAAGATGCAAGGCAGGACCAAGTTGCCCCAGGCCTGCAGAGCCCAGGGTCAAATTCATTTCACTGCCCCTCTCCTGGGGTCAGTTGACATCTCAAGGTCAGCTACATAAGGTTGGTTCACATGGAATCTAAGCAAGGACAATGCTGGCATCACACAGGAGTCCCTAAGCCCTGCCAGCCCAGGTCTAGAAATTGAAAGTGGCACCCCACACACACCTGTCTTGCATTCTGCACAGTAACTCTGTCCCTGAGAGGCCATGCCTCCTCACATTTGGCGCCTGACTTGCTTCCCCTGTCTCCCCCTAGTGCCAGCCGTGATCTAGAGATACCTTTTCCCAAGGCTAAAGCAACAACAACAGCTTGATGTGCAACAGACTGGGGACCAACCAGGTTCTGTGGGTTTTCATCCCAGCTCTCATAGCATCCTGGGAAGTGCATGTCACTCATCTCACAGATGAGGCGAATGGACAACGCCCGGAGGAAGAGAGCTGGCATCTGAACTGCCCTCATGTCCTCACAGGCTCCCTGCGTCTCTCACTCCCTGTGTGTGTGTGTGTATAGGTATGCGTGTGCTTGAGTGCACCTATGTGGAGACCAGAGGACAACATCATGTATCTCCCTCTATCACTCTGCACCTCACTGATGGGATGGCCAGCAAGCCCCAGGGCTCTTCCCGTCACTACCCAGTGCTCGAATTACAGGCAAGAACCACTGCGCCTGGTTCTCCATGGTGCTGGGATTGAACTCGGGGTCTGCATGCTTGCACGTCAAGCACTCTTGCCTACCGAGCCATCTTCCTAGCCCCGTTCAGCAGAGACCCCCACTTCTGGGGCCCTCAAGGCGAGCTACAGCAGACCCTCGCCGAGGGTCACCACTAAGAACAGACTGCTTCCCTGCACTTTCCTAGGAAGACTGGGAAACGCGAGAGACTGCGGTGGGAGAGAGCGCGCAGAGGACTTCCTGAATTTGCCGTGAACCACAGGGTGGGTAAGGAAGCTGCACATCCTTTCTTCAATTCCCCTCCATCCACCCGAAACAGACACGCATGCCCACTCGCTTCCTGTGTACACGCTGACTGATCGAAGGTGAGCATGTCCTGGAAGACTGGAAGGCTGGGACACCTGCCTGCGGATCATATGGTAGAATGCACTGGTGGCCTGCCAGGGAGGCTGCGTCGGGGGGAAAAATGTATCTGTGGGCTGCTGTTTAGAAGAAGGAAATACTGGGCCTTGGGGATGCCCCAGCCTTAGCCCAGGGCTCGGGGGCAAGAGGGAGGGTGCAGAATGCAGACTCAGCCTCCAGCGGAACATTCTGTCCAGAACTCTTCAAACCCTCGGCTCTAGCCTGCCAGCTCTCTCTCTGCTCTTGTCCCAGGGGAAGTCTGGAATCTGGGCAGTTTGGGAGCCAAAAAGACCCCGTGACATCACATCTGCCACCACGCTGATGATCTGTGAGGTCACCCAGCACTACCTATCTTGGGAGGGAAAGGGCCTGGGAGCTAGTGGGGACAGCCAGAAGGGGCTGGAATTGCTCAGCTCCAGGGCCCAGGGAAAACTATTCTGGGCCCACTTCTTTCCCAAAATAGAACCGTAAGTAGATATGGGGTCGGGTGCCGAAAGGCGGGGGACAGGGCATGGCATTTGGGGATATTTAGCAGAGTATGGTAGTGGGGGGCTGGGTTGCCTACTGGAGGCCCAGCCTCATAACACCCCACGAGGGCACCTTCTCAAGAGTAATGATAACAACATCAACCCACAGGCAGCAGCGGTGGCAGAGGAAGCCAGAGCCTCCACTCCGAAAGCCAGCTTTGGGTCAACTGTTTGCCCAGGCCTCCTGAGCCATCCTTCCACTTCACGGTCACAAGGGTTGGAGAAGGAGCATTTGGCTCCTCTTCTGGCAGTTTCCAGGAGGATACTCAGTTCTATGTAAGCCCAGGTCTGCCCTCCGAATCTGTGTCCCTGCTCTGCGCCACTCCAAAAGCACCGAGAGGCGACGGGGGAGGTGGGCATGGGAACAGCTAGGGCTGAAGAAGCAGGACCCAGGGCAGGCAAGAGGCCCAGGTGGCAGGAACGCTGACCTAAGTGTTCAGGTCAGGCTGCTGCCAAGGCCATTGCCTCTCTCAGACACACTCAGGCCATCAAGGGAAAAGAACAGGCTCTTGGTGATTAAGTGGAAAGCTATGTCTGACTTCCGCACCCCCAGAGGAGCGCCAAGCAAGTCTGTTCCTGTCCTCAGCCCCTCCCCCAAGCCAACCCTGAGGGGCCCGGCACTATAGCATGGGCTAAGGACATCCTCACCAGCCACACCTCAGGGCTAGGCAGAGTACTGAGTCCTTCTGAGCACAGCTCTCCTCCCCCGGGGGGCCAGGTCTGACATAAGGCTGTGCCTCCTCCACATCCTTCGGTTAATCTGGCCCAGAGCCCATGAAGCCCCTATTTCATGTCTACCCCAGTCCCTTCCACCTGCCATCCCATGGCCACCTCTTCCTGCCAAGCCACCCCCAGTTGGCAGCAGACTCCCACTCTAAAAGCCTGCTTTGGGTCAATTGCCTGTTCAAGGACCCATAATGGCCCTTAGTGCTTAGCACTCAAGGTCCTATTCTCCACCCAAGCCATGAACTCCTCTAGGCCTGGTCCCTCCCTCTCTAGCCCCAGAGTCAAAAGTTGGTTCTCTTCCCTGTCCCCAGCCTGGCCCTCCTCTCCGGCAGAGTACATTCCCACCTCCATCTTACAGCACTCCCCACCTGCCAGCCGGGGCCACCAAGTGGGTGTCCAGACCCAGGTAATATGCAAGGTGTCCTCTCCCCAGAGCAAGAGCAGGCTGGCCGACATTTATAACCGTATTTGTTTACCTGCTTCTGCAATTTGTACCAAGGCTTAAGTTCTAGTCCTAGCACCTTCTAGAACCCTCTCTACTCCTTCCTCCAAACCGGCCCTGCCAAAAGAGGCAAGCTCTCCAAGGCACTGCACAAGTGGGTTCGCTTATTCCCCTGAGCCCCAAGGCTCCCCCTAGTGAGAGCCTAGAGTCAGGCACTGATGCATTCTATGGTATGGTCCTCTGTGTGTGTGTGTGTGTGTGTGTGTGTGTGTGTGTGTGTGTGTGTGTGTGTGTCCCCGCCTTGCCTCGACCTGGCAACCCTGTGTACCCTCGCCTGGCAGCCCAGCCTAGGCTTATACCACCTGGACACAGCTCTGCCCCAAACATCAGGCTGCTGAGGGCAGGAGCCTGCATCCTAACTGAGCCTCTCCCAGTAGTGGTCAAAAGAGGCTTTGACCTCTGACCTCTGGGGACCATGTCCCTTGCCGGCCCTGAGTAAAGACAGGATCCGAGTGGGCCTGAGGAGGCTTGTAGCTGGCACCCCACCCCCAACAGGTGTCAGTGATTAGTGAGGGGTTCCAGCAGCAGACATCAGCCGAGCAGCCCAGCAGTCCAGCAGCCGGGTGGGCCATGTTTGATGTTTGAAACCTCTTCCTGGCTCTCAGACCCACCCTCCCCCTGGACAATCTCCACCTCCTAAGTGCTGCTTTGGGGAGCAATAGAAAACAAGCCCAAGCCTCCCAAGCATGGCCTCAGGCACCCAACCCTTCTGGACAATGCAACCCTCGCTGTGCCTGACTGAGCTGCACAACCGCCTCCCCCGTCCGGGGTCTTCTGGAAGCTCAGGCCCACAGGCTCCCTCCCTTTGGAAGCCAGACTCCGATCAACCTTCCCTCCTGGCATGGCTCCATTTTCCAGACTTTTCTAAAGATGGCCACCCATGTCCCTCTCAGCACCCTGGGATTAAATTCATCAGACCCACAAAGCATTTCCCTGTCACAGTCCTTGATGGAGGAGATGAAATTTGCAAGCCAGTCCTCCAGTTTTCCCAGACCAGCTCATCGCCCTCTTCCTCCTCCTCCTCCTCCTCCTCTTCTCCTTTTCTGTTGGTTAGTTTTGTTTTGTTTTGTTTTGTTTTGTTTTTTAAAAAAAAAAACAGGATCTTACCTGGTGGTGGTGGCGCACACCTTTAATCCCAGCACTCGGGAGGCAGAGGCAAGCGGATCTCTGTGAGTTCAAGGCCAGCCCAGGCTACAGAGTGAATTCCAGGAAAGGTGCCAAAGCTACACAGAGAAACCCTGTCTCAAAAAACCAGGATCTCACCATATACCAGGCTGGCCTTATACTCCATAGAGCTGAGAATGACCTTGAACCTCTGAACTTCTTGCTTTCACTTCCTGAGTACTGGAATTACAGGCACGTATCACCATGCCCAGGTTCATGCCATCCTCTTCTAACAGGAGGCAGCCAGATGCCTGCTGCTCCAGACCCTATGATGGGGGTCCTTTATATAGCACTTTAAAATCTTAGGGTCCAGGCTGGAGAGATGGCTCAGTCGTTAAGAGCACTCACTGCTTGTGGTGTTTAACTGAATGAGAACGGCCCCATGGGCACATATATTTGAACGCTCAGTCCACAGTTGGTGGAACTGTTTGGGAAAGGTTAGAATGTGTGACCTCTTTGGAAGTGTGTGACTGGGGGTGGGCTTTGAGGTGTAAAAGCCAAGTCATTCCCAGTTAGTAGTTTCCCTCCTTCCTCTTCCTCTCTCCTCTTCCTCTTCCTCCACCTTCTTCATCCTCCTTCTTTCTCTCTCTCTCTCTCTCTCTCTCTCTCTCTCTCTCTCTCTCTCTCTCTCTCTCTCTCTCTCTCTGCCTTGTGCTTGTAGAACAGATATAAGCTCTCAGGTACTACTCCAGCACCGTGCCTTCCTGCCTGCTACCACGCTTCCCGCCGTGATGGCCATAGACTCAAGCCCTCTGGAACCGTAGCCCTAATTAAATGCTTTCTTTAATAAGTTGCCTTGGTTATAGTGTTTTGTCAGGTTAGTAGAAAAGCTGCTAAAACACTGCTCTTCCAGAGGACTAGAATTCAGCTCTTATCACCCACATCCGGCAGCTCAAAATTATCAACTACCTTAGCTCCAAGGGATAGAGTGCCCTCTTCTGGCGTGTCAGGCACCAGCACATACATACGCACATGCACATAAAGACATACATACATACATACATACATACATACATATATACATATAAATAAAATAATCTTAAAAAAATAATCTTATGCCGGGCGGTGGTGGCGCACGCCTTTAATCCCAGCACTTGGGAGGCAGAGCCAGGTGGATCTCTGTGAGTTCGAGGCCAGCCTGGGTTACCAAGTGAGTCCCAGGAAAGGCGCAAAGCTACACAGAGAAACCCTGTCTCGAAAAACCAATAATAATAATAATAATAATAATAGTAGTAGTAGTAATAGTAATCCTAAGATCTATTTAAGACCTGGCAGCTCCAGCAGAAGAGAACACACTGGGCTGAAAGTGTGGCTTGGTAATGCTTACCTCACATGCACAAGACACTGGGCTCCCCAACATGCAAAAAAGAAAGTAAACCAACTTAGAAAAGAACTGTGCACATAAGCACAGTGGCTGTCACAGACCCTGTGTGCACAGCCATGGGTTGGTGCAATTAAGGAATGGGTGAACAGATAACAGATCCTCTCTCAGTACCTTAGCCCACCAGCCAACAGACAGACATTAGGGACCATGAGAAACTCAAATCGGGCACCTGGATAGCCCCAAGGAATCATATCAGGGTATCCTTCTAAGCCCATCCCACTACTACCAGCTTTGAGCCTGTGAGCAAGGCAGTCAGCCTTCCTGAGCCCTGATCTAACCACTATACACGGTCCTACTTGCTTCTCCAGGACGGACACAGACTGCCCAGGTGCCCTTATGGGTCACAAGCCTCCCCCAATGCCCTGAGTCATGGAAAAGGCTTTGAAAACTGCAGGTGCTGTGCAGGTGACAGTGACATTTGTCACTGTTAGTGGCTGGGAGAATAGCTCTGGTGTAGGCTGACGGATGATGGAAAGCTCACTCTCACTCCGATCCATCTTGTGGCCTCAAGTCCCACATCAGCCACACTGAAGTAAGGCACAGGCATCTCCTTCCTGCGTCCACATCCAAAAGTACACAAAGTGCAAGCATTTCCCTGCTGCCAATGCAGTGGCCCCTCCCCCTCAGGGCAGTCCCAAGATCCCAGTGGATGTCCAACACGATAGCTAGAATAAAATCCTCTACATGTGTGGAGAACTGTCTCCTCATAGAGAGGAAGCGGCTCATGGCTTCCCTGAGCCCTGCCTGATTGGCCAGCTGTGAAATTCTTGTACTGTGGAGATACTATTCAGTAAAATAACAGTGACTTTGAATCCAACACTATGACACCATGATAGTCCATCTGGTGGCAGAAGCAGCTACTGACTCACAGGCAAACAGCACATCCAGCATGTACTCGGTGGGCATGAGCGGACAGACATCGCCAGGTTCCGTCACACTACTCAAAAGGCACACAATCTAAAGTGGATGAATTGTTTATTTCTGTAATTTTCCACTTAATGTTTTTGGACCTCAGTTGACATCAGGTAACTGAAACCCAGGAAAGTAAAAGGAGGGAGACTGCTATGTTATTACTGCAGGGGAAACCACAAGCCCTGAAGTATTCTGACTCCCCTGCTCCCCGACTCTCACCCCAACCTGACCTCCAGGTCACTCTAGAGGACATTCCAACCCCCTGCTGTGAGGCTAACAATGGCAGGGGAAGCTGTGTCTCCAGTTACCCAGGTGTCCTGGGCACTGGTCCTTGTGTGCAGACAGCCTAGCCTCAGATGCCTTGATGGCCATCCCATCCAGGTCTCTGGGTGCCAGTTCTCAGGCACAGAGGTCCTAACACGAGGTGTCTTAGTGGGCGTTCCATTCGGCAACCATCGCCGGGAAATTCCTCCAACTCTTATTTTTCAGGGCCTAAGAATGGCTGCTTCAGCTCTTTGCAGGTATCAGAAGTGTCTACGGCAGGGATCCTAACTCTGTCATGCTTCCTAGAGCCCCATGGGGAGCAGGGGGCACGCAGGGGCGGGGGGGAGGGGGGGAGCGGACACGGGACAACCCCGGCCTCCTCTACCCACTCCCTTGGGCAACATCTGTTGAGTAAGATAAAAACATGAGTTGAAGATTAAACCACTTGGCGCTAGCTGGCCTGGGCACGGGCTGGGAAATATGTCTGGCCAGCAGGGACTGAGGCTGGGCAGAAAATCTGGGTCTGAATCAGGGGAAGGGTGGTTAGGATTCATCCAAGGTCAGTTTAAAAAAAAAAGGTAGCGGAAGCAGAGACAAGCCAAGGCCAGAACACGCCATAGACAGATAGATGTCCAGGGCACACCAAGTTGGGAAACGGGAATAAGGCCGGCCAGACTGTGGCCTGCAGGGGCTGGAAGGCTGGCAGTAGAAAGGAAGGGAAGGGAAATCCTGAACCCACCCTTTCCTCCCTCTTCGGGAGCCTGCTCAAAGCGCTCGCCTACCTCACCCACCGTGAGGAAGCAGGTGCTGTGTGTGCCGAGGGGAGCCAAACTTTCTCCTTGTTTCTCCTGGGCCACTTTCCCACTGGCAGAGCAGCACGGGGGGGGGTGGGGGGTGGGGGGTGGGGTCCCATTCAATGCAGCAGCTTGCCCCAGACCCACCCCACCCACCCACCCCCACCCCCATTTACAGAACTCACCACAGGCATCAGGGAACACAGGGCCACAGCAGTACCCATCCGCCCCACGCCCAGCTGTCACAGTCCCATTTTGTGCCCAGTGCACGTGTATGAATGAATGCCTACTGGATGCGAGAAAGATTAAAAAGTCCCTGTCCTGGAACTCACATGCTGGGATGGGTGGAGCCCCTCAGTCAAGATAAAGATAAATAAGCAAGGTGCAGAGTGGGCGAGAGGCCATAAGCACCACGGAGCAAGGGAAGGAGGAACGGAGGGGAGATTCCTGTGGGAAGGGAAACGCTGACGTATGAGAAGAGCTTGCGGGTGTGTCTGTGGGAAGAACATTCAAGGCAGAGGAAACAGAAGGACCTATGGCCCTGAGGTAGCATGCTGTCTGATGTGTTTAAAGATCAGCAAGACAAAGGCCGGGAGCTACAACATTGTGAGGAGAAGACTTCTGTGAAAGAACCTAAGGGTTTGCTCCAAGTGAGGGGACAGAGCTCAGTGGCTCTGGAGTATGTACTGGGTGGATTAGTACAGTGGGGTTTTTTTTTGTTGGGTTGGTTGGTTTCTTTTGTTTTGTTTTGTTTTTTTCGGTTTTTTTCGAGACAGGGTTCCTCTGTGCAGCTTTGCGCCTTTCCTGGATCTCGCTCTGTAGCCCAGGCTGGCCTCGAACTCACAAAGATCCACCTGCCTCTGCCTCCTGAGTGCTGGGATTAAAGGCGTGTGCCACCATCGCCCGGCTAGTTTGGTGTTTTATTCTTTTGACAACTTCCTGAAGCAGGTACGATTACTAGCTCCCATTCTGGAGAAGGGCAGTAAAGAGAGAAGCGGGTAGGTGATGTGTTCAGGGTCACTCAGTTGAAGACAAGAAGTTGGGGAACGAGGAATGGGGAGAAATAAAGATCTGGGAATGGGGTACTGGGACCCAGGGGAGGGAGTGGAACTCACTCATTCTTTCTTACTGCTGGGGAGGTGGGTTCTGAGGACCATCACCACCTCTAGGCGCCAGTCTCACCAGGAGATGGCTCATCCAAAGTCCTGCAAGGCTACTAACCACTGTGCAAGTGGGCACAACCCAAAATCAGGAAGAAGTCCAACTGGCACACATGCCCTTCCAAGGCAGGGAGTCCTTCCAGCTTGTAACTGCAGGCCTCCAGCCGGAGCACCATCCTATGCCCTTCTGTCCTGACCCTGGACCTTGCCTCTGTAAACAAAGCTCACGAGCCAGATGCTGGCCCCTGCCTCGTGGTCCCTAAACCCTGGACCCTCAGCCTTCCTGGCCAGCCAAGGACATTCTGTTCTTAGCCCTAAGGCAGTAGCTCAGTACATGTGACAAGAGTCATCTGTATTCTCTCCCCACCATCCTCCTCTGGTACATGGCATGCCTTTGTGACCCAGGAGGGGTTTCTAGCCAGACCACTCCGGCCTTATTCACAGCCCCACCCCTACCCTGCTGTTGCTACCAAGCTCTGTGAAAGTAACACTCCACATCAGGAGGGCCTAGTGGGGCAGCTCAAGTCCAGCAGAGGCTGGCCTAGGGAGACAGGTCTCTGTAGCTGGTCTGGCCGTGGCCTGAGTATAGAGCAGTATCTAAGGCAGCCAGGAATCTGAAAGCCCAAGTGTATCAGTTGGAAATCCAAGATGCAGAGAGAAAGACAGGACCAAGCCAACAGTCACAAGCAAGATAGGGTTGGAGCAAAAGGAAACTAGATGGCCTGGCTGTGTGTCCCACATCTAGGCAGAGCAAGTGACTACACTTTTTTGAAGGATACCAACAACCAGATTCAGACTCCCCCCAACATGGGCACCACCATTGGTGTTCCACACCAGCCAGGCAGATGTGGCCCACATCAAGTCCCTCTGCACATGCCTTCTCTCTCTCTCTCTGTCTGTCTCTGTCTCTCTCTTACACACACACACACAGGCACACACTCACAAATAGAGCCCTTCTGCAGTCCCCAGACCCGGACAGCCCCCAGAACACAGCGGTGGGACCTGGAAAGGCTAAGGAAGCAGGAAGCTCGGCCAACACGTCAGCCCAGCTGGAATCAGTCTGCAGCGGGCCAGCTCCACAGCCCACAACTCACAGAGGTCCTGCCCCTGTCCGAACTGTTCTGGAAATGTGACAGGACAGCGCCGAGGGGGATGAGGGCCATAAAAGCAGAAAAACAGAGTCATGGGGACATAGCAAAGCTGAGGAGAGGCGCAGAGGCCACCACCTCGTAGATGGACTCTGGGAAACACCGTCTATCCCCCTGCCTCCAGCTGAAGGGTACAAGACCTATGGGCAGGAGGGGGGTGGGAGGAGATACCACAGCACTCCCTAGTCCTCCAAGCCCTAGAACAACAGTAACCTAGCCAGGCCTGGGGACATACAAGATGGCCTTTTATGGGTTTTCCCGAGGACCTCAAATCTCCAGACACACAGAGCAGGCCCTGCAGCACGTCAGGAGAGACCTCATGACTCATTTCCTCCCACCAGCCCCAGCCCAAAGCCCTCAACCCTTTCCACCCCACAAACCCAGCTCCCAACATGCAGGAGAGCCTGGAAGGGAAAAGAAAGGCTGTCACTCACCACCAGTTCATGGCTGGATGGAGGAACACAAGGAGCAGCCACCTGTGAGAGAGGGAAAGAAAGTCCCTGTTAGCATCTGTCCCAGCAGCCCCTGGGCCTCCTGAGCCCACTCTTACCCCATCCCCAAGGGGACAGCCTTCCCTGGAGCACAGGGAGAGCTCTTCAGAAGGCCACCCACAAAGGCTTAGGCCAGGCAAAAAACATGAAATACCCCTCACAGGTCAAATTCTGTAAAACGTAACACACCCACCTAGACATCAGCATAGCAGCTATACTCTGGATCCTGCAGTAACCACAAAGCTTCCTTTTCCCCTCTCTCTCTCTCTCTCTCTCTCTCTCTCTCTCTGTCTGTCTGTCTCTCTCTCTCTCTCTCTCTCTCTCTCTCTGTCTCTCTCTGTCTCTCTCTCTGTCTGTCTCTCTCTCTCTGTCTCTCTCTCTCTCTGTCTCTCTCTCTGTCTGTCTCTCTCTCTCTCTCTCTCTCTCTCTCTCTCTCTCTCTCTCTCCTGATTCCTCTACAGTGTAGAAAGATAAATTTAAAGTAGTTCAAAAACATAATTTAGACCTGTAGGAAAGTAAAATCCCCCTCATCCCCCCGCCCCACATCTTCTCCCCATAGCCAGCGGCTTACCCCCAAGTCAGAGCTGGGAGCAACCAGATCTTCCAGGGATAGCACAGAGAGAGCACTTTGGAGGGGAGGCAGCACCCACGAGGAAGGGGACTGTCATTATCAGTTCATCCTCATCTTTCCCTAAGCCAAGGTCATGGCAACTTGGGCCTCTTGGAGGGAGAGAGGAGGGGGTGCTCAATGGCCTCACCACCCTGACAATTAGCAGAGCGCGTGTCAGAGGCCAGTGCATTCCTTTCTCCAGCCAACACATTTTTCTTGGATCTCAGTACTCAACCTTGGCTCTGACTCCTCGCCCCAGCACCAGGCCGGAGGCCCACAGAGAGGCAGAGGGTGGCTGAAGAGAGACAGCTCCCTCTCTAGCCGGTAGGCAACCCCATCTTACATGCAACACCAACACTTGCAGAGCTGGTACGATCGATCGATCTAGCAGGCATGCTGCTAAATAAAGTGCTTTGCCTTTCAATAACCAGGAAGACAGTCTCCACCATCACCTCCCCAGGAGGTGAGGAGGCCCAGACAGGGTAAGCCATTTACCCAAGGTTACACAGTAGATGGGAGGCTGGGAACTGAACCCCATGCAATCTGGGTCCCAAGATTTGGAGTGAAGAAGGCTGGTGACTCATGGCTTTCCCTGTAGGAGAAATATGGGGTGCAGAAAGAACCCCCCAACCCAGCTCCTGATTCACATGAGCATAGAACTAGGAGTGAATGCATTCGAAAAGGTGTCTGGGGGGACCAGGCCCAGGCTCTGGGGAGCTAAGACAGGGAGGAGAGAGATCTCCAGAGCTGCCTATGGACATGCTGATCAACAGCCACAGGTTACACTGTCTGTCCTTTACAGCCGTAAGCCAACCCAACCATGGGGGCTGTGAAGATTCAAAACACAGACCAGGCTCTCAGAGGCCCCCCCCCCCATCCCAACTTATCAGATCGCCACAGTGTCTGCGTGCGATTTCTGGGCCACGTCCCGGCCAGGCTCCCATCTTGAGCACTGCAGATAGATGGTCGTGACCTATCGAGAGGGCTATAGTGCAGGAGGTCAGAGCTGCCTCAACTTCCAGAGCCCAAACTGGTCTCCATTGGATCAGGGTGGGCAGTGGCTTTGAGACACACAGAAGGTCTCTCCCACAGGCCCATCCTAACCATGGACCCTTTCCTCACCCTTCACCCCCAACTCCCCAGACAGATGTACCCACTAAGAACCATCGCCTAAGGGGGTACAGTCATACCCCAACAGGCCATATCCCAGGGCCTCTCCATCCCAGGCTCATACTGGGCCATGGCTACTGGCCCACAGACTTATGTGTCTCAGAGCTTCTGGTCTCATTCTTACTCTCTGTTTTGTTTTTTTTTTTTTTTCTGAGGCACAGAACTGTTTCCTTAAAAGGCCGTCTGTCTCCTTCTCTCCAGCACCCTGGCCCCCAGCCACCCTCTCAGGAGCCCAGAATGTGCCAGGAGTACCAGGGGCCCTGCCACTCTACGGTCTGTGCTCAACAGCCCCACACTCCTGGCATCAGCAGTGGCTGACCCCACTGACTGTAGGGGACTCAGGTAGCCCTGGGCCGTCTTCAAGGACTCTGTTGACAGCCCTGCTGTGACCTCACCTCCAAGCCACGCACCCAGGACACCAGGGCTGAGACACAGGTGGGGAGCCTCAGGTGACTTGCTCTGCCTGGCAGCCCTCTGGACCTGGGGCAGAATCAGCCTACTGCTCCATGTCCCCAACTAAAGAACAAAGGGCAAGGAGGTCACAGCAGCCGCCGCCGCCGCCGCCGCCGCCACCACCACCACATTGACTTTCCAGCAGCCACGTCCCTGTGCGGTGTGACAACTCATTCGGGGCTTAGGAAGGCCTGGGCCCACGAAATACTATCCCTGCTTAGCAGACGGGAGACGGAGCCACAGCTGGGCAGAGGCAAGATCCTGCACAGCTCTCCTAACTATGCTGCTCTACACAGAGCAAGGACCACTCAGACACCTGAGAGCACCTCCTTTCCTTACCTCACTACCTCGCAAGGAGGAGGACCTGAGTCCCAGTTGGGTAGCAGCACCCCTGGTTCCCAAAACCCTCAATAAAAACCTAAGTTCTCAGACTTGCTTACCTAAAACTCCAGATTCCTAAACTGGCCAGGTCCTGCAGAGAGTCCCCATACTTATATGCCCTGACCCTAGAAGCTGTACAGGAAGCCTCATACTTCCAACTATAACCTCATCAGTCCATCAGTCGGGAGGTCCAGCACTCACAGCATTCTGGGTAGAAACTCTGTCTTGGCTTTCCTTCCTAACACTTGCTGGGTCTGTGTTTTTCCTTGTTTTATTTGGTGGTGGTAGTGGTGGGGTTTTTTTTGGTTTGGTTTTTTTTGTTTGTTTGTTTTGTTTGTTTGTTTGTTTTTTTGAGGCAGGGTCTTACTATATAGCCAACACAAACCCAGTCCCCTCTTCCCCTTCCCACCCCATAAAATCTCAACCTCTGTGAATATACCTACCCCTAGAGACCTCTGTGATCTGATGATAGACACTTGAGGGGCTTTGATCACCATTCCATGTCTAAACTCCCTTTCCAGGACAGATCCCAGGAATCAAGACCACTATACCCCAAGACAGGCCACAGAAACTCTCATCTTCCAGGACCCTCTGTCCTGGAGCTGGCCACAGAACTTCTGACCTTTCTCTTGTCCCTCATCAGGACACAGGACCCTCATCATTACAATGCAAGGGATGATGCCCAGAGAGACCAAGAAGAATCTGCACAAAAGGCCTTCCTGGGTTTACCATTAGACTGTGAGCAATCAGAACCATGCCACGAGATCTCACATAAACCCCAAAGGACGGGCTTTGGAGAACTTACACATAGCTCCCGGAGAGAAGTGTGCCCCTCACTCCCCCACTGCTTACCCTGTATAATTCATCATCTGTACCCTCATACACCACAAGCCATGTCTCCCAAGTCTACGGGGCCAATAGAGCAAATTGATGGTACCCAAAGCAGGGTCATAGGAATCTCAATTGACACCCAATTGGTTAGAAACACAAAGACACCCTGGAGTTTGAAACTGGCACCTATAAGACAGAAGGCAGCCCTGGGACCCAGTACCCAGCCTCTGGGTATGCCACTGTGTCTGGTGTGATATTGAGCTAAGCTGGGTTGGAGGCCACCTACAGATGTCACCACTGCAGAACTGTTTGCTGATGATGAGGAGACCCACACATACATCCTGCGAGGCCACAGAAAGTCTTCTACCGGGACATTTGCACTTTGCCAACAGATATACTCATAAAAGACTAATCACATGCTTGTCATTTTGCGTCTGGCTGACTCCCCTTCACGTACTAGCTGAATAACATCCCCCCAAATTGGCATGTGAAAATCCAAACCAGTCCCTTGGAATGTGCCCAGTGACAAGCTCTTTAAAGAGGTGACAAGTGAGTCCACCAAGGTGAGTCCTGATTCAGGACAACCTATTGTCCCTACAGGAAGAGGTCAGGACACAGAAAGCCAAAGAGGGAGAAGCTCTCAAAGACCCAAGGTAAAGGCAGTGTCCATGTACCGAGAAGTCAGGCCACAGGAGACAGTGTTGCACTGATCCTGATTGAAGAACCCAGGGTGGCAGCCACCAGAGCCAATTTCATGACCCTGAATCCACATTTCTAAGATCCACCGAGGTTCAAGGTAAAAACTGTCCCACTGTGTGCACCTACCACCCTGAGTGGACCCACGCGTGACGGACACGTGGCTCACTTCAAGAAGTATTAATGGTGACTGGCATCTCTGTCCAGCATGTCCAGGTATCCACATTAACGACACCAAATGGTGTATGGCACAGAGGGACAATGGGGTTTATAAAGCACCTACTGTGTGTCACTGAGTTGGGCACTTTACAGACATTCACATTTGCACTTTCAGACCAGTTTTTGAAGTTAAAAAAAAAAAGGCTCACAGAAGTCAAACATCTGGCAGCAGTACCTGGGCAGGAACGGCCAGGAAGGCTGCTCAGGTTCCTTCATCTCAAGCTATAGTCTAACATATGCGGTCCCTCTTCCCCCAGCCCCAACCCCAGCAAGGTGGGCATCAGCACACTAGCTCCCAGGGTCTCAGGCCACCTCCCAACAAACCTGCAGGCTCTCAGAGAAACTGTCCCCTGCTTCCGCCTGTCTCAAACACCTGCCTTCCCTCCCTGTTCTCTGCCCCATGGCTGGATGAGGCAAGGGTGTTGGACCGGCAGGTCACCGAGAGAGTGTGGGCATCCCAAGGAGGGACAGTGAGCCGGGCACAGAGGAGGTGTCACTTCTGTCCCTCCGTTGTGTGTCACACTCCCATGAAGAGCCCTTGCTCCACTCCACTCCTCACCCAGACTCCCACAAAAGGGAAACATACAGGCCATGTGTGCGGCTTGGCCTAATGCTCACTTCCGAGGTTAAGTCTGTTTTGACAGGAAAGATTCTATTTTTGGTGACACTAATCCATGTGAGAGATGTGGAAGTGGTAATGCTTGGCATGTCAAAAGAACTGCTGGGACTCCCCTTTAGCTGGGTGAAGGGAAGACACACCCAAGGGACCACTGAGGTAGGTATAAAAGGGGAGGAGCCAAGCACCACTCTTTCCATGCTTGACCATGGAAAACTATGAATGGCCAGGAAAAGAGATCAGACTTTTGGCTGCTGGCACTGAGGAGCCACTGAAGGTTCTCGAGTAGAGGAAGGACCATCAGAACTATGCTCCAGGCAGAGAACTCCTGGCACAGAGGCAAGAAGAATGGAAGAGTAGAGAACTTAAGGCAAGCAGGGACATACAGTAACCATACCAACAGAAACCAGGAAAAGAAAGGTAGGGGGAGAAGAGGAGCCTGAAGCCTAGGGCCAGGGAACCACTGGGTACCCCCAAATCTAAGAACCCATTGAACACTCTAGTCCAGAGCTTCCATCCTAGCTGCTACTCCTTCCACTCCCAGGAAGAGCCACCACCCACCACTCTGTCTATGGTCAACCAGGAGGTAGCCAGCATCTGAGCTCTGGTCACACCAAGCATCACCACATGGTGAAAAGTCAAGTATCCATGCCTATAACTGAAGAAACCACCAAATGGCACCTCGCCTGTGAGCTCATATCCTCAGGGCATTGGGGCAATCAAAGTCCCCTACTGAGTTACCCTGTGTTGTCCCGGAAACCTAGGTGTTCCCTGGGCCTTGTGGATGCCCAAAAGATGCCAAGACCATGGGGTTGAAGCCCAGAAACAGGACAAGACTGCTTGAAGAATGCCAGCAGGGCTCAAAGTTACCAGCCTCCCGGGATGAGCTTCAGGCCCTAGGCACAAGAGGTCTTGGAAGTGGAGGGGTGGCCCTTGTCTCGGGTCCATGGCCTCTAAGCCTGTGCAAACCCTGCAGGGTACTCACTGTCCCTCTCTAGCTCCCAGCCAGCTGCGAGGCTCTTTCCTTCCCTTATATAGGGTTCAACTCTGACCAGGAAAGGAAGTGTGCAGAGTTCCTCCCTGCCAGGAGCCAAAAAGAGGCCTGTTCCCAGGGACACCTCGAGCCACAAGGACGGCCCCTGCCCTGGATCCCTCAGCTCCAGGGATGACAGAGACTTGGAGGGGCTTGCCCTTCCTATAAACATAGCCCTGACTAGAACCTGGAGAAGACAGGACCCAATGCTGTCGCAGATCACTGATTCAGAATACTGTCCCCCAGGACCCACAAGGTCCCCCGCACGACCCCCACTATGTCCCCAAGTTGCTCCTCTGGCTTGGATCCTCTTCTGTGGCACCTGTCGTTGGTTGCCCGGCCCACTGCCAGGTCCTACACGGTTGTCAGGTGGGCTATTCGGGCAGGGGAATTGCTCTCCCGGCAGACCCCTCCCCGTGTCTCCCCACATGCGGGAGTGACTCTCACAGCCCACACGATACAGCCCACTCATCAACAGCTGGCCTGTCGGAGAATGAGATAACTGGGTGTGCCTGAACCTCTGGGAGCCCACGGAATGCAGCTATCAGAGCGACCCTCAGTCGGAAGGTCCCCAAGCAACTAGGGAGAGAGGATGAAGGTGGGGGGAGTGAACCCAGATATGATCCAAGGAGGCCTCACGACCAAAGCTGATCCCCTTCAGAGCTGGCCTGGAAGATGGCACACACTGGCAACTGGAATTAACACCCTACAGCAGCGGTTCTCAACCTCCCTAATGCTGCGCCCCTGTAATACAGTTCCTCATGTTGTGGTGACCCCCAACCACAAAATTATTTCATTGCTACTCCATGACTGGAATTTTGCTACTGTCATGAATCGTGATGTAAATATCCGATGTACGATCCCAAAGGGGTCATGACTCACAGGCTGAGAACCACTTCCCTATAGGCTCCACGGCTGCACAGCAGTTCTAAAGATGGGCTACCCGGGGAGCCCAACCCTAAGGCCCCAACACAATGGCCATACTTGCTGATCCCCAAGTTGGAATAGCTGGGAAAAGAGCAAGGCTGCACACTGGGATGAGTTTGTGAGCAACAGAATCTGAGGACCACAGGAGGCCTTTCATGGAAGCCATGGCCTCAGAGAGAGAGGACAACAAGCCGAGCTGAGCAATGTGCAACCTGAAGGGCCCAGCTGAAGCAAACGTCCAGGCCCCTGCAGTAGCCTGAGACCTCCAAAGCCAGTAAGAGAGCAAGAAGGAAGAGTGGGGTGGGGCTGGCCGTCAGGAGGCCGCCACCATGTGAGAGGCAGCTGCAGGGAGGTGAGAAGAGGCTCTGAGGGGACAGAAGACAGAGTGAAGAGGGTGCTTCAAGGGGACAGAGGGGGTACTTAGAGGAGAAGACGGCAGAAGCCGGGCCTGTTAGCACAGGCCTGGAATCCCAGCTATGTGCAAGGCTGAGGTTCGGGAACTGAAGTTTCAGGATCGGGTCGCTGTCTCAGAATAAAAAGCATGAAGAGGGCTGGTGATGTAGCACAGCGGTCGGTCGAGTGCTCACCCAACATGCACAAGGTCCTGGGTTTGATCCCCGGTACTGGGGGGGTGTGGGGAGGAGAGCCCAGTACTCAGCTGGGCAATCAGACACCTGATGCAGGAACCAGGCCTCTATCCTGGGTGCGTGGGGCTGAGTGTATTTCCAAGCACCCTCGGAAATGCAGAGAACAGGAAAGCCCCCACTCCTTCTGGGGCTGGGCATTTGTTGCAGGGGACTGAGTGGCACAGCCCATGGCATACAGACAACTTCTAGGAAGTTCCTAGAAGCTGATCCAGGGACAGGTTAGATGGGCTTGATCAAAACTCTGGTAGAAGAGGGGGCCAGAGGAAGTGACGGGCCGAAGAAACAGAGCCAAGCAGTCACTCAGGCCAAGGTGACAGAGCTCCCAGCTGAGGAGAGAGAGGGGAAAGAGGACCGAGAACCGGCCCCAACCCTGGACGGAAGTTGTGGCCTCAGGAGGAGACAGGCATGTAAACAGACTTATAAATCTGCCTGGAACTGCGAAAGGGGAAGCTGGAAGAGGCCATTCTTGCCCCAGGATGACTATCCATCTGTTTTTCCCAAGGTTACACCCAGAAGGAGGCTGTCCTCCTCACCCCTCACTCCCCACTGAGGGCTTCTGTCCCTCCATGAGAACTTTAGGGAACACAAGTCTTTGACCCTAAACCATATTAGAACAAGGAGGCAGGAAGGATGCCTGGGAGGGGAAAAAAAAAAATTAAGAGCAATGGGAAAATCCACAGAGCCAAAGGTCTCAAGAATTGCTGGGAGGCTGGGCTGTGTCAGGGAAGGCTGAGGTAGATGGGGCAAGGTGGGAGCAGGGATTGAGCTGAGTCAGGCACTTCAGAGAAGGTCCGACAGGGGCATCAGCCCCCTGCCTCCTCCTAAGCCAGGGCACCTGCTACCCTGCGGTCCAACCCATGGCATGCAGACCTCAGCCCTTACACAGCTGCAGGGTTCCCTTCGAAGCATGAGCTCCGCCCTATTTCCTAACTTCTAGGAAGTCCCTGCTCCACCACCCAGATGACAGACAGGTTGATTTTGCATGTTTATCAGAAAATGACCTTGAACTTCTGATCACCCCGCCTGTTTCTTTCAAGTACTGGGATAACAGGTGTGCACCACTACACCCAGTTTTTGGCTTTACAGAGGTTTAAAACTAGGGTACCATGCATGCCAGGCAAGTACTGTACCACCTGAGCCTCGTCCCCAGCCTCGGGATGACAGCCTCAGAAAGGGAGAAATGTTCAATACATTCACTGCACTCTCCACCCTCAGGATGACTACAATTTCAGCAACACAGAAACATCAAAAAGGTCATCTCAAAGTTGAAGAAAGGCCTTACATTTCTGTTGATTCTCTGGACTCCCTAAATAGCCTAACCGGGCTGACAGGAAGTCCTTCCCGATGTCTAGCTACTTCTCTTTCTAAAGGAGTTAAAGCTTGCCAAAGCAGGATGAAAGCAAAGCCAGTCTCGTGCCTGTCAGGGGAAATTCCACAGCCTCAAAGTCTATCTATGAACTTCGTGTCTACTGGACCCTTGAAGGATCATGCTGTCCTGCTCACAACTCTAAATAGCTCAGCACTAAACTGAACCCGTCACTTGGGAGCAGGTTCTGCTCCGCAGGATCAAAACATCTTGTATGCGCAGATGCCCTTTCCAAATTCCTGAACACCTCCAAGAGGCCACAAGTGTCCAACTAAAAAGCAAGGAGACTGATTGGCCCGCAAGCCGGGCGTGAGCTCCGATACCCTTTAACTCCCTCCCTCTCAGTATCCTCATAGGTAAAAGGGGCCTGTGAGAACTACTTTGCAGTCTGGTTGGGAACAGTTAACAGGCTGAGGGTGGAGCTCTGCTACAGAGCACATGCCTTACCCACCCCGAAAAGCGTCAGGATGAAGTCGTCGGAGCTCCCGTCTGTAGGAATGCCTGGGACACAAAGCCACGGACGGGCCTGTGTGGGCCTCAATGCTCTCCCCGACACGTCTCCACTCACTGCGTCCCCAGCCCCACCCTGTGATGTAACCTCCATTGTCAGCCCCCTTTTATGGAAGAGACTGAGAAGCCGCAGGATGGAGGAAGGAGTAGATTTGGATGATTCCCATCTAGGTGGGAAGGATGGCTCAGTGGTCAAAAGTACTTGCTGCTCTTGCAGAAAACCCGGGTCCGATTCCCAGCACCCACATGGTGGCTCACAACCATCTGTAACTCCAGTTTCAGGATATCTGACAACTTCTGGTCTCCTCAGGCTCCATCCACCATATATGCATATATGTGCACATGCATACACGTAGGCCAAACACTCATACACATAAAGCAAAAATAAATAAGCATATGAAGATCCCATCAACCGTCAATCAAAGACAACTATCCAATGGCAATTTCCATCAAAACACTGTCGTCTTCTAAGATTTCTACTCTTTATGTAGTATAAGCTTCCGGTACCTGAAAGTCATTCCTGCAGAAATGTCTCACCCACAGATGGCAGGGGCAGTAGTGAGCAATGGATGAGACTTGCCCAGAGCCCCGGAAGCGGGAGGTCCCTAGGGCAGGGCAGCCGGGCCTCACGAATCTCCTTTAAGACCATCTGCGGTGACGGCGAGAGGCAGGAAGCCCTTCTTGCTCCCAATTAGCCAGCAACAGAGACTTGAAGCGGGGCCAGCCCCAAGGCCGGAGCAAGCCTGGCTGTAACCAGCATTGTTTAGCTCTGTGTGACGCATATCCACCCCCAGTCATGTTTCCTTGTTCCCGGGAAAAGCTCAGGGATGGACACTGACAGGGAGGTAGGGAAGGAAGGCAGCCACAGACCTGGCTCCCGCTGTCTCCGAGAGCAGGCAGGTTGGAGATGAGGAGAGAAAGCGCCCATCAGATGAGACTCCGTGACCCAGAGACACCCACAGACAACACAGTGATGACCACACACAGCTCTCAATGCCCCAGGCACCACACACTCCGCACCCAGCGTGCACACACACACACACACACACACACACACACACACACACACACACCACACCACTTTGCCAGATGCAAAGTCACTCCCTAGCCCTCTGACCCAAGCCCAGAACAGGCTCGTGAAGGCACTGCCAGCATATCCAGCTGCCTGTGTGACCCAGAGCGCTGAGAAGCCAGAGCCAAGTGCAGCGGGGAGCCAGATGTGGGAAAGCAGTAGATGAAAGTGAACTGGAGGTCTGAAGGTCCTAGAGGCACCATCACGTCTCTGCACCCCCCCCCCCCATCCCTCCCCAAATACCTAAAAGAACCGGGCCCTCTCCTGCAGCCTGAGGCAGTAACAGATCACCCTTAAGCTTGAACTTGCCGGTTGCCTGAGCCCTGCCTATCCTGGAAGAACAGAAGGGAGAATGTTCACACACACACACACACACACACACACACACACACACACACACACACACAAACACATACGCACAGAGGGCTAAAAGTGTCCGAACCAATCATTGCAAGCAGAGCGGGGCTGACTGGAGGGTAAACAACTTCAAAAGTACGCAAGAGCCAGAAAACGGGAATTTTAGTATCGGGGATCTACTGGGCGTGTGATCCATTTTAATGCACCAGACACAAGTGATTCCCCTTTCTCCACAGGAAGCCACCCAAACTTAAACAAGAGTGGGTCAGCCGAGGTCGTAGCTGGGAGGGGCCGAGCTAGACGCTAATGCAGAAGCACCAGACTGCAGACTCTGTGCCCTTTAGCAAGTGCGCCACGAGTTCGAGGCAGCCGCTCACCATGTTGAGAAGGGGTGAGAGCCCAGATGGTAGGTCGGACTAATACAGCCGGAATCATGGGGGCATGGCCAAGGCTTGGATCCCACCAGGACCCTCTACTCAAAACAGGGCGGGGGGGGGGGAGGTGGAGCTCGGGTTCTGCGATTGTGATTCAGCCACCTCTGGGGAGCATTCCAGCCCTCCAGTCCTACTCTGGGGTGGGTGTCTAAGAGCCACCTGCCCTGGAGACACCAGCCATTACTCACAAGTTACTCACTTTGCCTTGGCGTTCACCCTACCAAGTCAAACCTCCCACTCTGTTCCCTGAGAGTGGCCATGGAGAAGCCAGAAGATCCACGGTCCCCCCCCCCCCCCCCGCAGCCAGAGCATCCCCATCTGAGTCACAGGGGCACACCAGACTCTGGCCTGCTCACAGTAACAGCTGTCACCCTCTGCGCTGTTCCAAGAAACAGATGCCTAAAGGAATGGTCAGTGTCCCCAGACACACAACAGCCCAACCCAGGACCAGGAGGGAGCTTCCCAGCATCTCTGCCAGGATCCCAGGGATGCTGGAAGAGACCCAGGAGCATACCTCTATAACACAGATCTTCCCAGGCACAAGAACAGGAACCTACATTCAGAAAGCTCCATGGCATGGCTCGGCTAGGCCCAGCCCCTCATTCCACAGATGCTCAGAAAGGGAAATTAAACTGTCCAAAGTTGCACGGTGTCAAAATGGGCAACCAGTTGCCTGACCCCCACTCCCACAACCAATTTCAGCAACACCTCCCCGACCTCAGGTAGGTACAGTCTCCCCCAGTCTACTCTCTCCCTGTTGCAGAGCTGCTACAGTCCCCACAGTGGGAGTAGCACTTCAGGAGGAGAAGAGGAGGCCTGGAGATACTGCCGCCAGGTCAGTCACTAAGAGAGTTGGGGCTCGAGCTAGTGCCAGAAGCAGGCATCGGTCTTAAAGACAAGAGACAGAGCCCAGGACCTCTGGTTACAGGTTGAAGACCAGGGCCTTTGGCACAAGACAGGGGGTAGAATTCTTGGGGTCCCAGGTGGGGAATTTCAAGAGTCCTGGCTTCCTCCTGCTCACCTCTCCTCCTTCACCCCCACTCCTCCTCACCCCTAACTATCAGGGCCCCTCCACTCCCATATTCTGCTCAGCCAGGGAGCTCAGAGGCAGCAACTGCCACGTATGTGGTTGTCCAAAGGGTAGTTAAGGCATGGAGGAGTTCATCCATCTCTTGTGTTCTCCCATCCCCCTCTGGTAGCAGCTGCTAGATTCAGCCCCAGCCAGAAGCCCCCTCTCCTGATCTGCTCCCTCCCCTGGCATCAATGACAGCAGCAGCCACAGCGACAGAGGTTACTGAGTGTGGAACAGGCCAGCCTCACTTCTTCTCTATCGCCCACATTTCACAGCACAAATAGGAAGCTGTCCATGTCTGCACCGCCTGCCAGAGGTAGAGTCAGGATTCAAAGCCAGACGGCAGGGCTGCAAAGCCCGTGACTTAACCCCCCAAGGCCACATCACCTTAGGATAATCCCCACTCCAAGAAATGAAGGTCCCTGAGATTCCCTCTCCTCCTTCAACATACAGTCTGCTGAGCACTTGTAACTGTGATGTGCTGGCCCCTGGCCTTTGAGACACTCAACATTCCTCCTGGCTTTAAACAGACCGGTCTGTCCCCACCCTCACCACTCACTTATACGAGCACTGCTGACTTCCAGCAGACAGGCTCCTATACCAGACTAAGGGATACTCGTGACCATTCACTCATTCATTCAACCAGTGGACCTACTGTGTTCGGGGACCCACAGTAAAAAGACACCCCCTAAAGGAGCCTCCTGGAACCTGCAATCTACCCTCAGTCCACCTCACTTCACCACAGCTCATTTAGAAGCCTTGCTGGGGAGGGCTCCCACAGCCAGCAGGCTCTGGTCTCAGGGCACAAAGAAAGAAGTCCAGCCCACACAGGAACACCAAGAGGACTTCCCAGTCCCAGGGGTTAAGGACACAGGTGCAGAACCCAGGTCCTGGCTGGAACTCATCCCCAGATCTCCCCATCCAACCCCTTCCTGAACCACAACTTGGTCTCAGGGCACAGGAAAGAAGTCCAGCCGGGCACAGGAACACCAAGAGGACTTCCCAGTCCCAGGGGTTAAGGACACAGGTGCAGAACCCAGGTCCTGGCTGGAACTCATCCCCAGGTCTCCCCATCCAACCCCTTCCTGAGCTACAAACCCCATCACCTCTCTCCTATGTAAACATCCCTCTGCTGCTCCCTACTTTGACTCGGCCCAGGAAATCTCCCACCCCTCGCCACCCAGGCAAGACCTCTGGGCTCTCCCCCAAAGCTACTCTTTGTTACAGGTTCCCTCTTTAAACCGCACTTACTGTGCCAAGCATTTTGCACACAGAATTTTGTCTCAACTCCCCCACAGCACACAGCAAGGCTGTGCTGGAATGTGACCCTCATCTTACAGACCCAGACACCGAGGCCCGGCCAGTGTCACGCAGGAAGTAAGTAGCAAAGCTGGACGGGACAGACGGTCATTATGTGGCCCATCCTTGCATGCATGCACGCCCCTGTACCTGAATGAGTCCCTCCGTAAAACTCCTTCTCAACCTTCCAAGTCCATCTCAAAGGGCTCTTCCTCTCAGAGACCTCAGCTACGCCACCAACTCATGTAAACAGCTTCCTGCACCCCACTCCTGCTGCCTGCAGAGGAGCTATCTACTCCCCCTTGTCTCCCACTCCAAGGTGTCTCGATGGCCTTTCCAGCCCCAGATCTGGCACCCTGCCTGGCACAAAGTAGATGCCCTAAAAGGCTGTTGCTGTGAAAACAGGATGGCCCCCCAGGCCCAGCTGGATTGGCCTGGGCTCCCGGCCTCCTCAGCAGGCTCATGGGCATTGCCGGACCCAAGCAACCCAAACCCAGCAGCCCATCTCCTCCAGACCCAGATGGCAGGCAGGCAGCCAGGGCCCTGGTCTCATACTCCCCCCCTCCTTAGCCCAGGCCGCTCTCTGCTTCACCAGCTCCACAGATTCTGGGAGTCTCAGCCGGTGATTAGGGCCCTAATCAGGCAGGACTTCCTGCCAGCCACTGCCAGAGGTGGGGGCGGGGCGGGAGGGAAGCAAGGTCAACCCAAGGTGAACTTTCACAGCCAGGGACCCAAGGAGCCCCCTCACCCCCCCCCCACCGGCAGATGCACTTTAGAAGCAACCAGCACTACACCTCTCCAATCCTCTGGCTGCTAAGGGAGGACATTGAAGCCCAGAGAGCAAAAGGACTCAGCCACCGGGCACAGCCAGGCCAGCCTGAGATCTGTCGGTAGGAAGAGCACCATTCTTGTACTGCCTTGGACCAGGGTGCCCCCAAGGTAGAGACCCTCTGTGCACTCTCTCCCCAACTCTCCCGGGGGAGCCTCAGCCATAGTCCTGCCCCCTGCTAAGCACCAAGCTCAACACTGAACCTCAGCCCTCTCCCTGAAGGGTGGCTACGGGCCAGCCGATTGCCTGGGCTGGTGGAAGATGTATTCAAGGTGAGGCTCACTTCTCATCTCTCAAGGATCAACAGTCCAGAAGGGCAGAGGGTAACCAGGCAGAGGAGGGGAGCCAGAGACAGCCCTCCCAGTGGTCATCATGATCAGCCTAAGACCATTCTTCCTTCAAAAGAATGCTTGATGCTTTTTGCAGCTGCAACTGGGCGGGCCAGGGGTCCGGAAACTGTGTTCACCCCTGACCCAGAGCAACCTCAGCCTCCTGGGTGGGGAATCTCTGGGTAAGAGATCAGGCCAAGAAACTGATCTTTAGCGAAGGAATGGCAGAGACACCAGAAAGCCCTAGACCCCAGGTAGAGGCCTGGGAGGGAAGTGGGAGTAGCTAAGAGACCTACGGACCAATCCTCCAAGCTCTCAGCTCCTGTGTACACAGGGAGGGCTGGGGTAGTTATCCCCACCCCTTACCAACAAGGGACCAAGTTAGATTGTAGCAAGAGGTGTGCTGGTCGGTCTTCAAGGAGCCCCGGAGGGTCTAAGCCAGTTTGCAATGGTTACCTGGGACTCCCTCTCTAAAACATAAAATTCCCTATGGCTACGGTCAAGGATTGCCTATTTGGAGACAGGCTGGGCCCTTGCCAGGCCTGGGAGGTTCTAATGCAAGCCGTGGCTGTCTGAAGGGTGGGGAGGGATCCCAGAGGGACTTGTTTACTGGGATGGCAACTTTCTCAGAATCCTCCATAAACACATATCTGCTCCAGCTCCCTGGGGAGACAAGCCTGAGGTCCCCTCCATTCCAGGCCTTCCTCCTAAAGTGGCAAAGTCAAAGAAGGAAGACACTGCGGATATAAGAGCCCCTTAAAGGAAGTCCGTGGAATCCTGACCGACACTCTCTCCATCATAGGGAAGAAGCAACTATGATAAGAGAGAACAGGGCCAACCACGAGGCATGGTCTGGAACGAATGATACCCACTAATAAGAACACTTACCAGTGTTAACAACAAAGCACTTTGGCTTTGTTTTGTTTTGGATGTTTGTTTCTGAGGCAGGGTTTTACGTCTCTTAGGCTGACCTTCGAACTTACTTTACAGTCACAGATGGTCTTGAACCCCTGATCCTCCTGCCTCTACCTTCCCAGTGTGGTCATTACAGGTGTCCACCACCACACCAAACGTCGGCAGTGTTGGGGAAAGAACGCGGAGTTCTGTGCATGCTAGGCAGGCTGGCTACGCGCTGACCTGCATCCCGTACTTCAAAGCACTTGAAATCAACGAATTCATTCAAACTCCATGCCCACGCCATGAGGCAAAGACTCCTGTCCCACGTTAGAGAGAAAGCTGAGGCTCAGAGAGGCCTAGTCTCTTGTTGAGACCACACAGCTAGCAGGTAGGAACGGCTGCCACAGGCAGGTCCCCAGCAGGATGGCTCCAGCCGCATGCCCTCCACCTGCCTTGCTCCATACTTGTAGGAAAAGTAGCCTTGTTTGCAGGCTAACAGCTTTTCAGCAGGCCTGTCCCAAACCCTCAGTCCTCCGGCCTCGGTTGGTACCAAAAGCATCACCTGGGAAGCAAAGGCCATGACACAGCCAGGTGACAGACCTACAGGACAGAACAAGGGACACTGGCAGCATATGAGTGTCCCACATGCACTCCAAGAGGAGGCCAGGAAGGTCCCTGGAGGAAGCTCCCAGTGGCCCTCCTGTAGCCCTCATCAGGTCAGATCCCTGGATCCACCCTTCTGCACCAGCCCCTGGCCTACCCAGTGCTCGGGCCTGAGCTGCAAGCTCAAAGCCCTAAAAAGGCAGGGAACACACAGCCCCGTGGAGCCCTGCAGGAGGAAGGGCCAGGGACTGACCCAATCCCCTCCCATGACAGTTCCAACTCCCTCACAGAAACCAAGGTGAGGACAAGGAGGGAGATGGCCAAGAACCAGCCGCCCTAGAGGCTCCAGTGCAAGCACAGGGTGTCCGTGGAGACAGCCCAGCCTATCACGCTGGCATCCCTGCCACCCCCATCATTCCTTTCCCAGCTGGCCTATGCCCACACCTCTACATGCCTAATGGCTCTGGAAAGCTAAAAGCCAGCCAGCCAGGGAGCCATGGAGCCAGAGGCCTCAGGGGATAATGCTGGGGACAGAGTGGAGGCCTGTCCCTCCCCAGTGTCTCAAAACAAACTTTTCTCTCCCCTACAGTCAGGTTCCCTTCTGATTTGTTTTGTTTCGTTGGGGGCAGGGTTGTGTGTGTGTGTGGGGGGGAATCCTGCCTATCTTTTGACAAATCCAACCATCCCCAAATCCTCAGTTTCCCTTTCTAGGGCCGAGAAAACGTAAGTGAGAGGCAGCAATGAACCCGCAGCTCAGTCTACGCCTCCACACAGCCCTCACATTCCTCTCCTGCTCTCCCTCATCACTGGGTCCCTTTCATCCAGAAGGAAAAATGCCCTGATTAAGAAGTCTCTCCTACCTACCTCCTGGCTGTAGACAAGGGATAAAAGTTAGACAATGAGAAGGACTTCCCCTTCAGAAGAAGCCAGAAGGGTGAGAGGTACTGCCCTGATTGGAGGCAGAGGGCTCTGTGCAGTAACCTCAGACTCTGGCTCCATGCTCAGAAGCAAAGGGGCCACAGGCATCCATAGAATGGGTTGTGGGGAGAGGCAAGCTGGGGTAGGCAGGCTGAGCTAGAAAGGATGGAGCCCAGGGAGGGTCCTAAACCCCAAGGGAAACATCAGGGGACGGACACACACACACACACACACACACACACACACACACACACACAAACACACACACACACACACACCCGCTTCCTTTAGGAAGCCACACCCCCAGCATTGAGTTGGGGAAGTGTCAACCCCCATTGCCTCTCCTTCCCAGGGAAAACAGGTTTGAAGAGGCCATGGGGAGGTCACCTGCTCCTCTCCTACCCCTCCAGAGAGGCTCTTGAGAACAACAAATGCCCTTGGCTTGTTTCCCACCCCCCACCTCTACCCCCACACCCTGCTTATTACACAAGCCACTTAGTGAAACCTTGACAACCCTAAAGTACTTGGAAAGAGGGAAACTGAGGCCTGCCCCTGGGTTCTCCGGGATCTCTGATTCTGGCATCACTCATCTGCCCACCATCTCCAACAGCTGAGGAGGCTACTCCTCTGGGCTACTCAGAGGAGGGTCTCAGAACGCCCAACATGGAAACCACTTCTGGTCCTCAGACACTCAAGACCTGTGGCGCCTGCCATCTCCTCCCCTTTACCCTGTGTCCTGTGCCCATGGGTTCCATCCGGCCTTCCAGGAGTTAACCACAGAGCCAGGGTGGCCATGAGGAAGCACCTCTCAGCAGCAGTGCAGGAAGCAGCCGGGGCAGACCTGGTGGGCAGTCGGCTATGGATGCCAGGGAGAGGCGTCTCCAGGGCTCTCTAGTCCCCAGTGCGGTCAGAGGGCGACCCTGTGAGTCCCCACCCATGCTCGAAGCCTGAAGCCACAACTCTGACCCCCCATTCCAAGCCCCCATTCCAGAGTCAGAGAACTCCCCAACCCTAAGAATCCCAGGACCTCAGCATCCCCAGAGACCTCAAAGGTCGTCTTTCTCACCACATCTCAGGGCAGGAATCCTTCCACAGTGTCCAGCTTGTCTGAACTGCCCCTTGGGACAGGCCACTCATTACCTTACATCAAAGCCCACCCTCTCACTGACCAGCAAGAGCTTCTGGAAGGTCCTGTTTAAACCCTCATTCTTCCAAGGCAAATCTCCATCCCCAACTCTTCCTAGCTCCCTGAACGAAGTCTGTCGATGCTGGGTAACCCCCCCCCAGAACAGCAGGCTCCTCCCTAGTCTCCCGGGTACCTTATCTCAGCCCATTCCTCCTGGCTATCACCGCACATTGAGTTCTGCTCTAAGGCTCCAAGGGAGGTGGGTTATGAAATATGGGGCAAGGGTTAGGAAAAGAGGGTCAGAAGTTCAAGGCCAGGACTAGGGGAGTCAGAAAGATTCCTAGGCTATGCCCTACACCACCCAAGAATCCTCAATTTCAGATCCAAGTCCTGCCCCAACCCCTCCTGTCAACTCCTTCTCCACTGACAATGTTGGGAACCCAGTGTTAGTGGGTTCTCCCACCTGGAGGGCTCCCCCATCCTGCTTTGGGCCAAAGGAGTTAGGGCTGAGAGTCCTTGGGCTGTCGTAAGCTTTGAGTCTTGGGGGAGAGCTGGGGTCCAGGAGAGAGGAGATGCCGTCAGCTGGCAAAGGGCAGGAGGCACTGAGGACTGGAGGCCAAGTCTGAGCCACAATGGTCCCCACCCCACCTCCAGGCAGCTTCAGGAAGGGGAAAGGGCCCTCCCTCCCACCTCCCACCCCACCTCTGCTAGGCCACACAGAAGGGCTTCCAAGAGAGATGCCTCCGGTCCTCAAACATCGGAACCCCACTTTTCAGCTGTCCCTTCTGTTCCCACCACAACTGCCTTCCTGACCTCATGATCCTGGAAACTTCACCAACCAGTACCCAGCCTGTCCCCTAACCCTATCCCACGCCCCTGCGAAGAGCCCAGCCCAAGAGCCCAGCAGGCTTCTCTGCCCACCCCACCCCCAGGCACCCCCTTTCAGTTTCCTCTACTAGGGCAGAGGCCAGCCTAAAAACATCTGGGCAGGCAATACTGGCCCTGGTCCTGAGGTTAGCTCTGGGTGGCTTCTTTAAGCTTAGTAAGGGGTAGCAGGCAGGAGACCAGTGTAGGGGGACCCTGTGTGTTCATTAACCACCTGGATTAGACATTTCTGCCCAGAGGGGTGAGGAAGGAATGAGCCTACTGGCTGGGGGAGGGGCAAGGGGCAACACATGCCAGGCTGTGCCCATGGCAAGGGGGCATGGGGCCCACGCAGAGAGGAGGAAAGTGATGCTAGAGAGCTTTTCACTTTAACCGTCTGCAGCCAGCCCCTCCCCTGCACACAGATCATGGGGAGCAGAGAGAGAGCCCCCAAAGAGAGGAATGAACCCCAAAGAAGTTCCAGCCACTATCAGGGAAAAAACTCCCCCTCTCACAGTCTTCTGCCTACCGGACCCTGCCATGGACAAGGAGTGAGCAAAAGAGACCCCCCACACACACCTCCTTTACCTCTGTGCCTCTGGTCCCTTCCCACTCCCGGTTGTACAAAGCCTTATTAACACCAGCAACTTAGCGGCACACAAAACTCTTCCCCCGAAGCTGGCTCAGCGCTTGCAGGGACAGCCGCGCCCCAGACATCCCTGGCAGACCTCAGGAACATCTGACAGCTTCGGGGCTGACAAGTTGGGCCCCGAGGGGCTAGCTTAGCCTAGAAGTGTGACAGGGGAGGGGCTGACCGCACCTTCCCCAAGTTCAGAATCTGAAGCCAGAGCGTGGTACGTTAGCGTGCGCAGATTGCTGGGCTGTCTCCCCTGCACCCTTGCACATTCAAACACTCACTGGCCGCATCCGCTCACCTTTCCAACCGAGGAGCCACTGGGTGGCAGGCCAGGGCGGTGGGCAGTAACAGGGTGGGTGGCTGGGCTGGCAGAAAGCTGGTGGCTCCTGGGGAGGCGGTGAGTGAGCTTGCCCAACAGGACAGAGGTAGCAGAGCCGGGTCCCAAGGCCGCTGCTGCGAGCTGAGCGAGCGTGTGAGCGCGCCCAGGGCGCTGCCGGCTCCCTCCCCGGGCGGGCGGCCTGGGGCACCGCCTCCTTCCCGGAGTCAGCGCGTCGCCCCCCACTGCCGCCTCCTTTAACCCCTGCTACGCTCTGCTGCACAAACTGCGTTCCACCAGGCCCCAGGCCCGCACCATGGTGCACCTGGGTAGGCCAGCTGTCCAGCAGCTCTCTGGGGAACAGACCAGAGGGCTTAGAGAAACAGGGGTGGGAAGGGACAGGTAAGAATCAAGACACCAAGAAGTCGAGGAGCCCGTAGGAAAGACTCAACTGTGGAGTCATGGCCAAGGCCAAAGGGTTACTGAGTGATGATGATGATGATGATGATGATGATGAGGAGGAGGAGGAGGAGGAGGAGGAGGAGGAGGAGGAGGAGACAAAAGAACAAGCTGTATTTCTAACACACTTGGGTACCAGCCACTAGCATCTCTCTTCCGAAATCTGCTTTTTCCTTGTCTGTCAAATGTGACATGACAATCCCTGCTTTTTCCCTGGAGTGGGTAGGACCTATGTGACTCTATATTCAAAAGTCACTGGACCAGAGTTCCAGTTCACAAAAGGCATGCATCCATCCTCTTTAAAATGTATCCCCAAAAGTAAGATGATGGGGTCCGGCGGCAGCAATCTTGGCACTTGAGAGGCAGGCAGATCTGTGAGTTCAAGGCCAGCCTGATCTAGAGAATGGGTTCTAGGAAAGCCAAGGATACACAGAGAGACCCTGTCTCAAAACACTCACAAAGAAAGAAAGAAAGAAAGAAAGAAAGAAAGAAAGAAAGAAAGAAAGAAAGAAAGAAAGGAGGGAGGGAGGGAGGGAGGGAGGGAGGGAGGGAGGGAGGGAGGGAGGGAGGGAGGGAGGGAGGCGCAGAGAGAGAGAGAGAGAGAGAGAGAGAGAGAGAGAGAGAGAGAGAGAGAGGAAAAAGCAGGATGATGGACATGTCATGCAATCTTATCTTGTACCCTGGGTACTGTTTTCAGGGCTCCTGCTGGACACCAAAACTGTGGATAATCAGATTCCTTAAGTGAAAGGGCAGAGAGTTTGCACAAAGTGTTTGCACAGAACTTATGTACAGATTCCTGTATAACTGATTTACAAACAGGATCTCATATAGCTTAGGTTGTGCTGGAGTAGCTGTTTAACTAAGCATGACCTGGATCTTTAGATACTTCAGCCTCTGCCTTCCAAGTGCTGGAATTACAAGCATGGGCTACCATACCGGGTTTTATGTGGTGCTAGGGACTGAACCCAGGACCTCCTGTGTGCCTAGTTCTATTCCCCCTAGCCACATCCCTAGCGGCTCCCGCTCCTATTTGCTTTAAATCCCCTCTAGAACACTTGTAAAATCTAGGACTGTACAAACGCTCTCTGTAAGTAATAGCTGTGCTGAGGTCTTTAAGGAAGATTGATAACACTATAAAATAAAGTCCGTTCTTGTTCAGGACCGTCACGAGGTTTCTTTCCAAGTATTTTCAATCAGTAGCTATAACTCTGTGGAGCAGAACCCACCAGTCTGGAGGGCTAATTCTATACCAAAATGTTTGCTGAATCTCGAGAACCCACCGTACAATCATTCCAACTCTCTGTATCTATGAAACATGTTTACACTAAAAAAAGCACTTGAAAAATTTGGATCAACAAATAAATAACAGAAGCAGACAGGAGGTTCCTGAAAATGTTATGGTTAACTTTGGGGTGGGGGGAAACTGAGTCCCACTATATTGCCCTGGCTAGAACTTGCTACGTAGACGAGGCTGGCCTCAAACTCATAGAGATCCTCCCTGCCCCCTGCAAGTGCCAGGGATAGTTAGCTTAAGATGTCAGTTTGATGTACTCTAGACTTGCCTGGAAGAGGTTCTCAGTAGGGGACTGTCTACATGGGGATGGCCTGTAAGCATATCTGTGGGGATTGTCCTAATTAAGCTCGTGAACGTGGGAAGACCCAGCTGACTGCGGGCCACACCATTCCTGGGCAGGAGTTCCCAGATGGTCGAAGAAGAATAGAGGAATCAGTGGAGCCAAGCACACGCCAGCAGGCAAGCAAGAGTCCACACATCTGTTTCTCTCTGCTCTTGACTGGATGGGATGGAAGCAGCTGTTTGAACTTCCTGCCTTGATTTCCCCCCACGCCCCATTGACGGAGCCCTCTTTCTCCCTTAGGCGGATTCTCGTTAGGGTGTTTTTTACACTAACAGAAAGGAACCTAGAGCAGAAGGGGACAGTCATTTGTCACACACCCACTGCACGCCAGACACTTGAAGAACACTCTGCCTTCACTCCCTCTGCTACCACCACTAAGGACGGGAGTCAGGCGACAGCAGTTAGGTGACATGGCCTGTCAGAGGCCAGGCAGGACCTTCAATGCCAGGGAGGAACTTGAACCTGTACCTGCTAATTCTGGTCCCAAGCCTTCCGAGGCACGTTCAAAAGGGTCATGCCTTGCGCATCTGAGCTAGGCACCTACATCCCTGAGCCTCAGGGTCCTCTGATGTGCGTACGTCTCAGCCAAAGGACTTTGTGATGGTCTTACTCGGTCAGCCAAACTCCTCACCCCCTGCAGGCAGGCTTCAGTTCACACCAGCAGTAGCATGGCCGGGGCCCAAAGAGAGGGACAAGGCTTCAGATCACCTGAGGTCAAAGCCACAAGAACCATCCAGTACCCCAGGAACAATCAAACCTCTTGGGAACAGATGAAAAGGAGTGCCTCCTGAAGAACATAGATGGGAAGGGCAGAGAGAGGCAACATCGCCCTTCCCCCATACCCTCTCTCCTTCCTCCAGAGATGATAACCTCCTTACAACAGCCTAGATAGAAACAGAGTTCAAGCCGGGCGGTGGAGGCGCACGCCTTTAATCCTAGCACTCGGGAGGCAGAGGCAGGCGGATCTCTGTGAGTTCGAGGCCAGCCTGGGCTACCAAGTGAGTCCCAGGAGAGGCGCAAAGCTACACAGAGAAACCCTGTCTCGAAAAACCAAAAAAAAAAAAAAAAAAAAAAAAAAAAGAAATAGAGTTCAAGTTCCCACACCTCCAGTCCCAGCACGTCAGAACCCACAACCTCAAGAGCAATGTCAGTCCATCAGTGTATATATGCTGTCCAGGGATAACAAACACAAAGAAAATTATGAACTCTGTGGGGACACCGGCTAAATCCTCCTCACCAGGCCCAAACCAAGTCTCCCACTCACTGCCTTCCCTCTGGGTCAAAGGTGATCTTGGATCACCTCAGCCTGCCTAATTCCTATTCTCCTACCCTCGCCCAGACTAAGGGACCCCTGTGGAGCCTGGACATCCCAATCCAGTTGAGAGATAAAAAGATTCCATGCCAAGTCCAGAACTCTTGTCTCCTCTGTTCATGGGGAAGTCACGTACCAGAAACACGGAACCCCTCTTACTTCAGGTCCCCAAAGTTCCAGTCTCCTCCTTTATACCCCCACCACAGTCTCCCTCCTGACATCAGTCACAGCTCCCAGGGTCAAGTACAACCCCAGCCCTCCCTCAGACAGTTCCAGGAACAATGAGTCCTCCAGCCTTTCCTTTCTCCATCATTCAGCTTTGGCTTCCGTACCTTCCTCACCCAACTGTTTCTTCTCCCCACCAGCGCTCCCTACCACTTTCTCCTCCATCCCCCACACGTGGCCCCTTACTTCCCAGCTGGCAGCTAGCCAGTGATGCCAACCTTCAGCAGCTCTGGGATACCCTTTGTGTGATCTCCAGTGCAGTTTCTTTGGGGGATCGTGGTTTGTTTCTGAAGACAGGGTCGCATAAGCGCAAGCTGGCTTCCAACCCGCTACGGAGCCAGAGACGAGCATCACGATCCCTCTGCCTCGACCTCTCGAATGCTGGAATTCCAGGTGTGCACCACCTCGTGTGGTTCATGCAGTGCTGGTGAGCAAACCCAAGCCAGCCCTTCCCACACGGCAGGCGAGCACTCAGTCAGCTGAGCTACATGCCTGCCCCTTCAGTGCAGTGTCTACGGTCACCCATTGAGGACCATTGCCATTCTGAGTTCTGAGTGGGACCCTCTTTGAGAAGAGGGAAACTGAGCCCTGACCTTCATGGTGGCTCTTTAATGGCCTTCTCCTGGTCCTACAGGTTCTGTCTGTCATCTGGCCCTACCTAATTGTAGGAATTAATTTCAAACCTTTATCAGGGATAGGGGGTCTGGGATGGTATCAGAGATGTGGGAGGCAGCACAGAGGAAGAGAGTAACCCATCAAAGGCCTTCAGGGAGCAGCTTCATTAATAATGAGCAGCCATCTGAGAGGCAGCCTTGGGGCTGGAGAGGGAGGGAGGTCATTGACAGGGACATGGGACCTCTAGGGCCACTATGAGGAACTGCTCTTGGGCCTCCCCACATCTTCACTCCAGTGACCAGAGGGAATGCAAGATGCAGAGCAGCAGCCAGGCAGTGGTGGTGCACACCTCTAATCCCAGCACTCAGGAGGCAGAGGCAGGCAGAGCTCTGAGTTCGAGGCCAGCCTGGTCTACAAAGCGAGTTCCAGGACAGCCAGAGCTACACAGAGAAGCCCTGTCTCAAAAAAAAAAAAAAAAAAAAAAAAACCAAATTGATATTATCCCTTAGAAAAAAAACTCCCATCCTCCAAGAAGGACCCTGGCCTCCTCAAGCTGCGCTACTAGTCAGTCAGGTCTCCTCTGTGCCCTCTACATTTGCTCCTGGACCTCCCAGGTTGAGTGAGGAAAGGCCAATTTATATTTTCCCTTTATCCAGCTTTATTCAGCACCCAGCTCAAATATAGTGCAGTCTCAGTGAATGTGGAATGAATGAATGAATGAATGAATGAATGAATGAATGAATGAGAGAGAGAGAGAGAGATGGCCTGATAGATGGTTGGTTAATAAATGGGTAAAGAGGACACTTGAAACATCTAAGTGTTGTACAGCACTCCAAGATAACTAGGCAAACTCTTATCTCTAAAAGCGCACAATTGCAGAAAAACCAAGTCTGTGAGGATATGGGAAGCATCACATTGATACACAGAGGCCCCAGACGCCTCCTGCCTGCCCTCCCCCAGGTCTGCAGCAGCATAGGGGCCCCTCTCAAATGCCCGCCCTCCTCCAGCGAGTCAAGCCTTTGGAGGTTTCTCTCTCTCTACCTCTGCCCAACAGTAGTAACCCTTCTTTCCTAGACAGCCTGCTTCCACACCTGAGTAGAACCTCGAAACTCAGCGAGTCCCTAAAAACA